>NW_025138964.1:0-1220 GCF_004010195.1 Chiloscyllium plagiosum
TTGGATTCCAAGACTTAACTTAAGAAGAAAGATTAAACAGATAAAATGTTCGAGTCAGAACATTGCGGTCTGATATCCGGGAACACTTAAAGACCCAGAAATGGATAAAGTTTGATAAAGTTCCACGAACAGCGATTGATTGAAAATCTTTTGCAAATTTTAAATCAGAGGTTGATCGATTTTGAATGAAAATGCTGATTATGGGACAAAGACAGGGATTTGTCATGATGATGAAGATTACCATGATTTGGGTGAATGGTGGAATAGGCTCACGAAGCTAAATAGCCTCCTCGTGTTCAGATGTTGATGTAACCATGGCACCCTTATTCTCTGCAAGTGCACCTCCTGTTGTGTTTTTGGTTATTTATCAGAACGTGGCAGCAAATTAGTGACTGAAGTCCTGACCAGAAAATTATCAGCATGAGGGACTTCGCTGGTCTTAATTTGTTTCACAAATAATGAAATGACATGGAATATTTACTAATCCTGATAAATATTGGGATAGTTTGTTGGGATTACTTGTGATGCAGCATGATTAGCATGTCTGATGATACTCCAACTACTTTTAAGCGTTGCTGTTGTCTGCACTCAGTCCGGTGTTTTCGTGGATTACAGGGCAATTTTTACTTGAGTCAAGATAAGCAGATCACTTCACTCTTTACTGTTTGTCTTCCTGTCTTTTACTGTCCCATATTGTTTGAGCATCCTCTTCTCGGGGGACAAGACAGTTTCTCTACATTCACTATGGAGATGATGCAACAGTACATGGAGGAGGAGGAGCTGCGTGCACAGCACCAGGTGTCACTCCTCAAACTGTGAAGACAAGCCTTGAAGGAAAAGACCAAAACAGAGCTGGCCTGGTTGGAGCCCCAAAACAAGGGAGGAGCTGACCTATGCAGTGATGTTAAGCTTAATTGCCATGCACAAATATGATGTTAGAATGTGCAACTCCTTCCAGTAATCCTTCCCAGAAAAGGGAGGAAAACCGTTGTCAATTCTCATTGCAGTCTGGCTGTTGTCCAGAATCTAGGGATTCACATCATCTTTCCCCTTATCATTGTTGTGGACTGCGTAGAATGAAGTCCATTTTGATTTTTTTTTGTTTCATATTTTTAAGTTCCTTCTTTGAATTTGGATGTTTCCGGGAATGCTGGTGTTTGTTCCCTTTCCCTCGTTCTCGAAATGGCCACGGTGGTGAGCTGCCTTGAGCCACTGCAGTC
>NW_025138965.1:0-1220 GCF_004010195.1 Chiloscyllium plagiosum
ATCTTATCTAATCGCATTACAATTTTCTTTCCCCCCGCAGTAGCGCCTGCCCTCCGGTGTATACCTATCCCTTTGAAAAGCTCAAGTAAACATAATAGAATTTTGGTAACTATCACCAAAGTGAACACCTACCGCCAAATCTATCACCTTACCATGTTCATTGCCCAGTACCAAATCTAATTTGGGCTCTCCCCTTGTTGGCCTGTTCCATTACACAGTAGTTAAGGAATCTATCGCAGATACTCAATACTCTCCTCATCAGGACTTCCCTGACTGAGCTGCTTCGACCGATCGACATGTTGATTAAAATCCCGCATGATAATTGCCATACCATTTTTTTCTCGTGTTATTTATGCCTTTGTTTCCTGCCCTCCCCAATGTGATCTTAAACTTTGGAGCCGGTAGACTCCGACAATCATTGACATTTTCTTCTTAGAACTTCTAATTTCCTCCCAAATGGATTCAAACTCCTTCTCCATAGAACGTATATCATCTGCCAGCATCGGTCTGAGGTTGTCCTTGAATGTTTGAGTTACACCACCTTCCTTACCATCATTTCTGTCCTTCCAAATTGTCTCATGCCCGTGAATATTTACCTCAAAGTCTTGACTATGCTGTCTCCATGTATCTGCAATGTCTACTAAATTGTATTCGTTTGTGATAATTTATGCCGTTATATCCCCAACCTTCTTCTGAAAAGTACGAGCATTCAGGAATAGTGCCTTTATGGTCGCTTTCTTACCCATTTATTAACAACATCTCTAATAATATCTTCGACGCTATCCTTTCTTCTTGCTTCTTGCTTCTCCTCACTTGTCCATTTCTGAGCTCCTTGCTTAGTACACGAGTGCTCAAATACACCTTCCAGGTGAAGCAACACTTTCCCTACCCTTCACACAATCCAGTCTAATAGATTCACTGCTCATATTGTGGTCGTCACTACCTTGGGAAATGAAGTCTATATTGAATGACCGTTTTGCAGAATACAAAGTTCTATCGCCAAAAATGTTCCTGAGCTTCCAGTTGACTGCTCCTTTAGCACAGAACCATGTTTCCAAGCCCAGTCTCTCCAATTTTTCAACATATGATTGTCCCGCCATTCCAGGAATTGACCTCGTGAACCGACACTGCACTCCCTCAATAGCCAGAATGTCCTTCCTCAAACTTGGAGATCAAAACTGCACACTATATTCCAGGTGTGGTCTCACCAGGGCCCTGTA
>NW_025138966.1:0-1220 GCF_004010195.1 Chiloscyllium plagiosum
TAAGAACAGTTTGTAATACCTTCTCGAAAGGAAAACCTACGCAAACAACAGATACGGTGCCTTCTACTAATTAACAGTGCGAATACAGGAACATCCCATAAACACACTCCCTGGCAAAAAGGTAAATTCAGACACAGAATCTTATGTGCAGTTCTCCAATCCGGGATGAAGCACCTTTAAGAGAGTTTTCAGAGAGAATAGCAGCTAGGTATGATGTATTGAAACTTCCAACCTTTCTGTGACCCCGAGCAGTTTCCGAATGCTGCAGCTAAAATCAAAACGAGAAGACCTGGTCTGTGAGAGCTCGGCGCTGTCCTTCCATTGTTCCCACAGTTTTGATAAAATCTAAACGCCTCCTCAGTTATATAGTTAAGCTGTTTTCAGGCGGCAGTTCAGCACTTTCTGCCTTTAAGACCACTTTTCACACAAAAAAAGAGAAAATAACGTTTAAAAGTGGCAGCATCGTCAAAACTCCCTGTTTGAAAAAAAAATCAATATACAAAGATGGCCTCATTTTAAACCCTCTGTTCTTACAGTTTCAGTATGTCACAATATATATATATTGCACTGAAAGCATTCACAGCTCCATTCTATTTCAATCAGTTTACTCCTGCCATAGAAAGCCTGTTTTTTCTTCATCCAAGTCTCGACAATTTGTCAGCAAGTACGGTTTCTCGTCGTGTCACTTTTATAACTTCCAAATTGAATGGCAGCAATAATAGCTCTATTTGAACAGACTGGAAGTTTTCACACTACGTTTCTCGAAAAACGTTCAGGCGTTATGATCAGTCTATATATTTGTCTAAGACACGTTATTGGCAATTTAAATGCTGACTACGTTTCTCTAAAAACGTTCAGGCGTTATGATCAGTCTATATATTTGTCTAAGACACATTATTGGCAATTTAAATGCTGAAATGTTGTAACGCCAACACCAAGTTCAAGGCGTCCTTCCCGAGTGTTAAATATTTCTATTGATGGTTATACCGGACACTCCAATCACACGTCACATAATAGAGACTTTTCATCTCTCCAATAGTCCTTCTGAATGACATATCTCCTCATGCCTCAGCTTAAATGTTTTACATGTTTTTGTACCTCTTAATGCTGTAACCCCTTTACCTGCTACTTCTGGTCGATACCACTAAACCTTACTCTCACAGTTATATATTTTAAGATCTAGCACGTTGTTCTCAATCCCTCTCAGAAGCCAAACTTTG
>NW_025138967.1:0-1220 GCF_004010195.1 Chiloscyllium plagiosum
TCCTTCGAGGACTGGCACAGTCGTGAATAATTGATACATGCTAATCGTTGAATTCTCCACCTATTGAGGTAGCCTGGCTAGCTGTGCTCTTCCAGCCTCTGACCTGTTTCATTTGTATTCCAGCAGATTCCTGCCTCTACATAAGGAATGGAAGCATTCAGCCGCTTCGCTGTATGTTTTTCTCCCCCACTATTTCACCGTTACTTTACTGCTTCGACTGTATCACGTTGTTCTTCCGGCTAAACTAGAGCATTCTTGGCATCAGATGCTTGTCGTCCTTATGTTCCTCGAAGTAGAAACACAGATGGGGATTTCGAAAGTCAAGCAGATGAGGCCTGGTCCGTGAGGAAAATCACTTCACGATGTTCTCTCAGAAATAATTCCAAGCAACACGGAAAATGCTTCTGTGAATGTCTGTTGCAACATTTGTAAACCAATCGCGCCTCGACCACACGACCAATGTTTGATAAGACCAATGGCCTAGTCTCTGAGCTATGGAGCCACCGGCGAAAAAAAGCTTTTTTTCTGACTAACAGAAAATGATGAACTCTAGCACAGCAAATTCCGTCGTCCGAGGTTCGTGATGCAAGCTTCGTTTTCTGTTTTAAAATACGACTTGAAACCCATTTCATTGATCACTTGTTTGATATAACACTTTGCCAGCTTCCCAAAATCTCATAATGTGACTGGGATCAAAAATTGTTTAAACTCCCTCCAGAGGAACAGCTTTGAAGTTTCCATTATGTGAAAGGCACGATGTAGTATTGATATCAATTAATTGCCTTCATTTCAACAAGTTTACAGCTTTTCTTCTTCCGTTGTTGACTAATTCGTTTCCTATAGCATTGTGCAGTTTACGTAGTGAAGATATTTCACAATTTATGAACTTGGTAGATGAACATTAGGCACCAAACGTGGAACAGTTCAAATCAAACATACTCCGGAGACATATGCAGGTATCTGAGAGTGCGTTTTAAAACAAAATCTTGGGTGTCGTGTTCACTGACTGGGTTGGCATTTATTGAACAACATTAATTGCTCTTGAGGGGGCTGGAGGACATGACAGTGATAGACACAGCAAAGACAGTCAAGAGATTTGCAGAAATGATAAAAACGTTGGAATTTCGCTGCCCGGTAATGGGTGAACAACCCTTGTTGTTAATACTCCCACGTGCAGCAGATTTGTGGAAAGATCACAGGACTACATCTTTGGGTGAATA
>NW_025138968.1:0-1220 GCF_004010195.1 Chiloscyllium plagiosum
CTATGCCCATCGTGCGAGCTATCACTATCCAAGCAAAACACTCTCACTTCTTCCCATCTAACCCTCTGATTATCTTGTATGTCTCAATTACTTTCCCTCTCAACCTCTTCCCTCTGACGAAAACAGCCACAATCTTCTGCGTTTTTACTATTAAGAACTTCTCTCCGTAACAAGCAACATCCTCGTAAACCAATCTCCTCTGAACCCACTCCAAAGCTTTCGCATCCTTCCGATATTGCGGTGACCAGTGCTGTACACAACACTCAGAGTTTTGTAAAGCTCAGCATCACCTAGTCGTTCCAAAACACAATCACTCTATCAATTAACATTTAGGGCATCGTATGGATTCTGAACAAATGCACCAACCTGCGTGGCAACTTTCAGGAATCTATGGGTCCCAAAGGAGTAGCCACACTACCATACATCAGGAGCATTTCAGAACTGACAGCCAGACTACTGCGACCACTAGGACTTATAACAGCACACAAACCAACAGCCACCCTCAGACAACAACTCACTAGAACGAAGGACCCGATACCCAGCATGAGCAAAACTAATGTAGTCTACAAAATCCCATGCAAGGACTGCACAAAACACTACATAGGACTATCAGGAAGACAGCTAACGATCCGCAACCATGAAAATCAACATGCCACGAAACGCCACGACCAGCTATCCTTAGTAGCCACACACGCAGACGACAAGCAACATGAATTCGACTGGGACAACAATACCATTGTAGGGCAAGCCAAACAAAGAACAGCCAGGGAATTCCTAGAAGCATGGCACTCATCCACAAACTCCATTAACAAACACATCGACCTGGACCCAATATACCGGCCACTACAGCGGACAGCTGAAACTGACAACCAGAAGCGGCAGGGACAGACCACTATAAATGCCGGAGGAAACACCACAGAAGCGCTTCACAGGAGGCTCCCAAGCATTGAGGATGTCACCTAGACAGGGGACGAAACGTTTGCAACAAAGATTTCCAGATCGGCGAACAGAACCACAACACCTATTTCAATTCGCACTCCCAATCCCTCGTGAGCATGACCATCTTTCACGATCTCCATTACCACAGAGAACGACAAGAGCACTTTTGATGAACAATACCTCATCTGCTGCCAGCGCAGCCTGCCGCCCGGAGGACTCCAAATTCAGTCTTCCAACTTCAAACAAACTCCCTTTAAATCCCTAAACTCCGTTCCCAGCGC
>NW_025138969.1:0-1220 GCF_004010195.1 Chiloscyllium plagiosum
TAACCACTGTTCAGCTGCAGTTGCTCCCTGTTCATCGCCTCAATAGCACGTGACACTGGTAGTAATCATGAGATTACCTTTCTGCTCCGCCTGCTTTTTAACTTCAAACCTACTACAATCACCTACCTATCTGAAGATGTCCTTCCTGCACCAGCCCTGTAACCAGTGTTCAGCTGCAGTTGCTCCCTGTTCCTCGCCTCAATAGCACGTGACACTGGTAGTAATCATGAGATTAACTTTCTGCTCCGCCTGCTTTTTAACTTCAAACCGAACTCCCTGAAATCACTTTTTAGTTCCTCATCATTTTTTTCCGAGCTATGTCACCGGTGCCATTATGCACCACGACCTCTGCCAGCTCAACCTCCCCGTTCAGATTCTTCTCGACTCGATCAGAGACATCCAATTTCCAGGCACTTGGGAGGTAGACGACAGTGAGTAATTACCGCAAACTAATAGACAGAAATGCCACAATCATTGTGGAAAAGCTGAACTTTTCTTTGACACAGACATAGGATACATGCTGAAAGATGGAGTTTTATTTTACTTGGCACAGTGATCCATTCTTTCCTATTGCTATTGCCGCGAGGTCTTGTCACAGTCGTGCTAGTTTGTTTGGTTCAGACCGTCAGTTCCTAAACGGCCTGGAGTTAGCACTTGGTATTCTTCTTTTTTAAGGTTAGACAAATGGTTTACTGGGCACAGTGATCAAAGTGCGCCGATGATCGTTGTTTCTGTGACAGTCCTGTGATTTTAAGAGAGATCCATTCTTTCCTATTGCTATTGCCGCGAGGTCTTGTCACAGTTGTGCTAGTTTGTTTGGTTCAGACCGTCAGTTCCTAAACGGCCTGGAGTTAGCACTTGGTATTCTTCTTTTTTAAGGTTAGACAAATGGTGCAAGTGTATGAAGGGAATGTGGAAAACCTTGGTTGATCTTCTCTTGAAGGTCAAAGATGGTTGGCACACTGATAGAAGACTCAAAATTATTAGCTACGTGAATGGAACGGATGGTCAGAGTTTCTTTTTACACCCCCATGATCACTTTAGAGTTGGCTTCAGTTATTGCGGAAGTTTATGCTGCTACTCAACTGACAACCTGGCGTTCTCTGCTGGAGGAATGTCTTAAATAGCGAGGCGTCTTCTTAACAATTCAAAGGGGCTGATAGTTTCTTTCTTCTGTTTGGGGTCCCCAGCTTGTTGGGGTCCCCAGCAAAAACTAAACT
>NW_025138970.1:0-1220 GCF_004010195.1 Chiloscyllium plagiosum
ATTGGAGGTGTTGTGGACAGTGAAGACTCGGAGTTGTTGTGATCCGTGAAAAACAGGTGGTGTTGTTCGACAGTGAAGAATCGGTGGTGTTGTGGTCAATGCAGAATTGGAGATGTTGTGGACAGTGAAGAATTGGAGGTGTTGTGATCAGTGAACACTTGAAGGTGTCGTGGTCAGTGACACCTACGAGCTGTTGTGGTCAGTGAAGTCTAGGAGGTGTTGTGATCAGTGAAAAACAGGTAGTGTTGTAGACAGTGAGGAAGCGTTGGTGTTGTGATCAATGAAGAATTGGAGATGTTGTGGACAGTGAAGTATTGGATGTGTTCTGGACAGTGAAGAATTCGAGGTTTTGTGGATAGTGAAGACTTGGAGGTGTTGTGATCAGTGAAGAAGGAGGTGTTGTTGTCAGTGAATAGTTCGAGGTGTTGTGGACCGTGAAGAATTGGAGGTGTTGTGATCAATGAATAATTGGAGGTGTTGTGCACTGTGAAGATTTTGAGGTGTTGTGCTCAGTGATGATTCGGAGGTGTTGTGGCCAGCGATGAATTGGTGATGTTGTGGAAAGTGAATAATTGGAGGTGTTGTGGACAGTGAAGAATTGAAGATGTTGTGGACAGTGAAGAATTGAAGATGTTGTGGATAGTGAAGAATTGGAGGTGTGGACAGTGAAGAATTGGAGGTGATGTGCACAGTGAAGAATTGGAGGTGTTGTGATCAATGATGAATTATAGATGTGGACAGTGAAGAATTGGAGATGTTGTGGACTTTGAAGACTTGGGGTTGTTGTGATCATAGAATAATTGGAGATGTTGTGGACAATGAAGAATTGGAGGTGTTATGATCAGTGTAGAACAGGTTTGTTTTGTGGACAGTGAAGAATCGGTGGTGTTGTGATCAATGAAAAATTGGACGTGTTGTCGACAGTTTACTATTTGAGGTGTTGTGGACAGTGAAGAATTGGAGGTGTTGTGGACAGTGAAGAATTGGAGGTGTTGTGGACAGTGAAGAATTGGATGATTTGTGATCAGTGAAGAATGGATGATTTGTGATCAGTGAAGAATTGGAGATGTTGTGATCAGTGAAGAATTGGGAATGTTGTGGACAGTGAAGAATTCAAGGTGTTGTGGACAGTGACGACTTGGAGGTTTTGTGGTCAGTGAATAATTGGAGGTGTTATTGACAGTGAATGATTGGAGGTGTTGTGGACAGTGAAGAATTGG
>NW_025138971.1:0-1220 GCF_004010195.1 Chiloscyllium plagiosum
ATTTTGGCGCATGTACATCCGCAGTGCCGATAGAAGGGGAATCCCAGGAGTTTGGTGCATGTCCGTCCGCAATGCCGATAGGAAGGGAGCCCCAGGATTTTGGGACATGTACATCCGCAATGCTGATACGAAGGGAGCCCCAGGATTTTGGTGCATGTTTACCCGCAGTGTCGATAGGAAGGGAGTCCCAGGATTTCAGTGCATCAACATCCACAGTGCCGATTGGAAGGGAACCCTAGGATTTTGGTGCATGTTCACCTGCAGTGCCGATAGGAAGGGAGCCAAGCATTTTGGTGCATATACATCCGCAGTGCAGATAGGACGGGAGTCCCAGGATTTCAGTGCATCAACATCCACAGTGCCGATTGGAAGGGAACCCTAGGATGTTGGTGCATGTTAACCTGCAGTGCCGATAGGAGGGGAGACCCAGGAGTTTGGTGCATGTACATTCGCAGTGCTGAAAGGAAGGCAGTCCCAGGATTTTGGTGCATGTACATCCGCAGTGCCGATAGGAAGGCAGTCCCAGGATTTTCGTGCATATATATCTGCAGTGCTGATAGGCAGGGAGTCCCAGGATTTCGGTGCATGAACATCCACAGTGCCGATTGGAAGGGAACCCTAGGATTTTGGTGCATGTTCACCTGCAGTGCCGATAGGAGGGGAGACCCAGGAGTTGGTGCATGTACATCCGCAGTGGCCGATAGGAAGGGACCCCCAGGATTTTCGTGCATGTATATCTGCAGTGCCGATAGGCAGGGAGTCCCAGGATTTCGGTGCATGAACATCCACAGTGCCGATTGGAAGGGAACCCTAGGATTTTGGTGCATGTTCACCTGCAGTGCCGATAGGAGGGGAGACCCAGGAGTTTGGTGCATGTACATTCGCAGTGCCGATAGGAAGGGACTCACGGAATCTTGGTGTATGTTCATCCGCAGTGCTGTTAGGAAGGGCGTCCCAGGATTTTGTTGCATGTTTACCTGCAGTGCCGATAGGAAGGGAGTCCCAGGACTTTGGTGCATGGACATCCGCAGTGCCGATAGGAAAGGAGCCCCGGGATTTTGGTGCATGTACATCCGCAGTGCTGATAGGAAGGGCGTCCCAGGATTTTGGTGCATGTACACCTGCAGTGCCGATAGGAAGGGGAGTCCAGCCTTTTGGGACATGTACATCCGCAGTGCCGGGAGGAGGGGAGCCCCAGGGTTTTGGGACATGTACATCCG
>NW_025138972.1:0-1220 GCF_004010195.1 Chiloscyllium plagiosum
GTTACAATGGAACAAATCCAACTCCCTTATTTAATCAACAAAACTGCATACGTTCATTAAATGGAAGAGGCTAAACTTGTCAATTCATGAGTACAACTTCTCTCATTCATTCAAAGTGTCAAGGTCACCACTTTCATTTAATGAAACAAACTGCAATCATTGATTCTTTGAATCTAACTATAATCAGTGATTCAATAAATCAAAACTTAGTCCTTGTTTCAATGGAACAAACCAACCTTCCTGTTCCTACGTTCATTTAACGAAAGAAGTGGCACACGTTCAATTTAATGAGTAGAGCTACTCACATTCATTCAATGGCACAAGTTTCACTCATTTTATCTATCAAACTGCACACGTTCACTACATGAACCAATCTGTCCGTCTTAATTCAATGAGTAGAGCTTCTCTCATTCATTCAATGAGTCAAGCTCACCGTTTGCGTTTAATGAAACAAACTGCAATCATTGAATCATTCAATCAAACTACAATCAATGAATCAAACCATATTTGTTACAATGGAACAATACTTAACTCCCTTTTTTTGTGAACCAAACTGCAAACGTTCATTCAAAGAAAGATGCTGCACTTGTCAATTCAATGAGCAGATCTGCACACATTCATTCAACGGCTCAAGCTCAACGCTTCCATTCAATTATACAAAAGGCATTCATTCAATCATTGAATCAAAGTACGATTATTGATTCAATGAATCAAACCATATTCCTTGTTTCAAGGGAACAAACAGAACTCACTTTTTTAGTGAATTTTTCCTCACTCATTCATTCAATGAAACAGACTGCACATGATAATTCAATGAGTAGAGGTTCTCTCATTCGTTGAAAGCCACATGCTTAACGCATTGATACAATCAACCAAACTGTACACATTTAGTCAATGAAACAATCTGAACGTCTTCATTCAATGAGTAGAGCTTTTCTCTTTCATTCAATGCCTCGAGCTTTAATTCAATGTAACAACCTGCATTCATTCATTCATTTATTCATGTTTCAATCATTGATTCAAAGAATCAAATGCAATTCATTGATTTACTTGTATAAACTTTACTTTTTTGTGGAGTGAATTTAACTGCATTCATGCAATTAATGAATCACACTGCAAACATTCATTTGTTGAGGAACACTGCAAGTCCTAGTCCAATCTAGCTTTTGCCATTCATTCAATAAAATAAACTGCATGCGTTCTTCAATGACGCAAACTGT
>NW_025138973.1:0-1220 GCF_004010195.1 Chiloscyllium plagiosum
CTGCACCTATTGTCTATTGTCTATTGTCTATTATATTCAGCCTCTTCCCTATAGCTCAAAACCTCCAACCCTGGCAACATCCTTGTAAATGTCTTCTGCACCCTTTCAGGTTTCACAGCATCTTTCCTGTAGCAGGGAGACCAGAATTGAACACATCTCCGATCCACTTTCAGGATACTCTGTCCTTCAGTATCGCCCTTCGGGATGCCCTGGTAACTCTCATTGCAACGCTGCAGCAAGGACACTGTGCACTCAGGGACACTGCCCCTTCACACCCATTCCCCCTTCCCACCCCAGCTCAGGGACTGCTTCCTTTACTGTTTAAACATCTGTCAGGCTCATCCTTGAGGTACTGAACCACCCTCCCTCAGCAGCACTCTGCAGTAAGGAATTCCACAGATTGACTACCCTCAGAAAAGAAATTCTTCCTCACCTCTTCCAATAATGTGTGACCCCTAATTTTGAATTTGCACCCTCTGGTCATGGGATCTCCTGTGAGGGGAAATAATCTTTCTGCATCTGTATTGTCAAATCCCCTAAGAACCTAGCAGGTTTCACTAAGGTAGTCTCTTAACTCCAATGAATACAAACCCAATCTGATTAGATTAATAGATTAAATTCCCTACATGTGGACACACGCCCTTTGGCCCAACAAGTCCACACTGACCCTCCAAAGAGTAACGCACCCAGACCCATTTTCCCTCTAACTAATGCACCTAATACTATGGGCAATTTAGCATGCCAATTTACTTAACTTGCACATCTTTGGACTGTGGGAAGAAATCGGAGCAACCGGAGGAAACCCACGCAAACATGAAGAGAATGTGCAAACTCCACACAGAAAGCCACCCAAGACTGGAATCGACCCTGGGTCCCTATTGCTGTGAGGCAGCAGTGCTAACCATTGTGCCACCGTGCCACCCCCTACTCAACTTCTCCTCATAAGATAGTCCCTCTATAACCAAGATCAGAGTCTGCTTCCAGGAGCACCAGTTCCACCACAGGACACACCAGGTGGCCTCCTTCTTTAGAGACCGCAATTTCCCTCCCCATGTGGTTAAAGATGCCCTCCAACGCATCTCGTCCACATCCCGCACCTCCGCCCTCAAACCCCACCCCTCCAACCGTAACAAGGACAGAACCCCCCGGTGCTCACCTTCAACCCAACCAACCTTCGCATAAACCAAATCATCCGCCGACATTTCCGCCACCTCCAAACG
>NW_025138974.1:0-1220 GCF_004010195.1 Chiloscyllium plagiosum
GCGATGCGATCCTCCCAAGATTTTGCGCACACCTCCAGTTCCTCCTAACCATTTTGCCAGCACATTTAGGTAATATGTCCTGACAGCGAAGGGGTTAAAGGATCAGTCGGCCCAGTTCCCAAAGAACGTGGCCTTGCTCTTGCCTCGATTTACGTTGGCTCCTGAGGCTAGTTAAAACTGGTCGCAGATACGCATGAGTCTGCGCACTGACTGTGCGTCAGAGTTGAAAATGACAGAGTCATCCATGTGCAGGGAGGCTTTGACCTGCAGCCTTTTGCTGCACAGAATAGTCACCCCTCTCAGGCTTACACCCTTCCTAATAGACTCAGCAAAAGGCTCCATCCAGCACACAAATAAGGGAGGAGAGTGTGGACAGCCCTGTCTAACTCCAGATCTGATTGGGAAGCTTTCTGATTCCCACCTATTGAGTGAGACAACATTTAACAATATTGATGTAGAGCAGTCAGACCCAATTGCAGATTTCCTCCCCAAAGCCCATTTTGGAGAGCACGTCCCACGTGTCTGTGTGTGTGATATCCTGTCAAGGGCCTTCGCCTAGTCCCGGTTATTATGACACACATCCATCCCCTTGTCTTTCACGTAGGTGATCGTGTCCCTGAGGAGTGTGAGGGTCTCACAGATCGTCCTGCCCGATACAGCACAGGTTTGATCAGGGTGGATCACTGATCCCAGAGCAGACCTAACCTTAGAGAGGATTTTGTTGTCTGTATTCAGCAGTGAAATTGGGCACCAATTTCTAATTTTCTCCAACTCCCCCTTCCACCAGGACTTTGTAATCTGTATTCAGCAGTGAAATTGGGCACCAATTTCTAATTTCCTCCGTCTCGCCCTTCCACTCGTAATCGAGGGTGATGACACCTTTCCTCATGGATTCGCACGTGATCCCTGACAGAGTCATACTGTTGTACAACTCTCAGAGGTCCTTCCAACCAAGTCCCACAGAGCCAAACACAAAATGGCTGGTAAGTTGTCACTTCGGGGAGTTTTATTCTCTAAGAATTCGAGGGCCTTGGTCAGCTCAGTGGTCCAGCCTCTCCCAGATTCTGTCATCTAAGATCTCCGTGACCGAGGGCAGGAATAACCAGGAGGCCACGCTGTCTGTGGGCTTATTGTCACACAGTCCAGCGTAAAGGATTTGCTCAGGATGTCAGACTGAGATGACAATCCTGAGCTATCTTCCTCCTTCAGGCTGCTGAGCT
>NW_025138975.1:0-1220 GCF_004010195.1 Chiloscyllium plagiosum
AGGGAGCAGGCACTGACGGAGGGTCAGTGTTGAGGGAGCAGGCACTGACGGAGTGTCAGTGTTGAGGGAGCAGGCACTGTCAGAGGGTCAGGGCTGATGGAGTGGGCACTGTTGGAGGGTCAGTGCTGAGGGAGCAGGCCCTGTCGGAGGGTCGGTGCTGAGGGAGCAGACACTGACGGAGGGTCAGTGCTGAGGGAGCAGGCACTGTCAGAGGGTCAGTGCTGAGGGCGCAGGCACTGACGGAGGGTCAGTGCTGAAGGAGCAGGCACTGACGGAGGGTCATTGCTGAGGGAGCAGGCAGTGCCGGAGGGTCAGTGCTGAGGGAATGGGCACTGTCAGAGGGTCAGTGCTGAGGGAGCAGGTACTGTCGGAGGGTCAGGGCTGAGGGAGCAGGCACTGACGGAGTGTCAGTGTTGAGGGAGCAGGCACTGTCAGAGGGTCAGGGCTGATGAAGTGGGCACTGTCGGAGGGTCAGTGCTGAGGGAGCAGGCCCTGTCGGAGGGTCGGTGCTGAGGGAGACTGAGGGAGGGTGAGTGCTGAGGGAGCAGGCACTGTCAGAGGGTCAGTGCTGAGGGAGCAGGTACTGTCGGAGGGTCAGTGCTGAGGGAGCAGGCACTGTCAGAGGGTCGGTGCTGAGGGAGCAGACACTGACGGAGGGTCAGTGTAGATGGAGCAGGCACTGTCGGAGGGTCACTGCTGAGGGAGCAGGCACTGTCAGAGGGTCAGTGCTGAGGGAGCAGGTACTGTCGGAGGGTCAGTGCTGAGGGAGTGGGCACTGTCGGAGGGTCAGGGCTGAGGGAGCAGGCACTGTCTGAGGGTCAGTGCTGAGGGAGCAGGCAGTGTCGGAGGGTTCGTGCTGAGGGAGCAGGCATTCTCAGAGGGTCAGTGCTGAGGGAGCAGGCCCTGACGGAGGGTCAGTGCTGAAGGAGCAGGCACTGACAGAGGGTCAGTGCTGAGGGAATGGGCACTGTCAGAGGGTCAGTGCTTAGGGAGCAGGCACTGTCAGAGGGTCAGGGCTGATGGAGTGGGCACTGTCGGAGGGTCAGTGCTGAGGGAGCAGGCACTGACGGAGGGTCGGTGCTGAGGGAGCAGACACTGACGGAGGGTCAGTGTAGAGGGAGCAGGCACTGTCGGAGGGTCACTGCTGAGGGAGCAGGCACTGTCGGAGCGTCAGTGCTGGGGAAGGACATTAATATCTTTCTGGATCGGTGGTGCTGGAA
>NW_025138976.1:0-1220 GCF_004010195.1 Chiloscyllium plagiosum
ATCCCCTCTATACTTTCCTCCAACCAGCTTAAACTATGACCCCTCTTGGTAGCCATTTCTGCCCTGGGAAATAGTCTCTGGCTATTGACTCTATCTATGCCTCTCATTATCTTGTATACCTCAATTAAGTCCCATCTCCTCCCCCTTTTGTCCAGTGAAAAATTCCGAACTCAGTCAACCTCTCTTCGAAAGATAAGCCCTCCATTCCAGACAGCATCCTGGTAAACCTCCTCTGAACCCTCTCCAAATCTTTTCTATAATAGGGCGACCAGAACTGGACGCAGTATTCCAAGTGCGGTCTAACCAAAGTTTTATAGAGCTGCAACAAGACCTCACGACTCTTAAACTCAATGCCCCTGTTAATGAAAGCCAAAACACCATACGCTTTCTTAACAACCCTGTCCACTTGGGTGACCATTTTAAGGGATCTATGTACCTGCACACCAATATCTGTTCGTCACACTGCCAAGAATCCTATCCTTAATCCTGTACTCAGCTTTCAAATTCGACCTTCGAAATTGCATCACCTCGCATTTATCCCGGTTGAAATCCATCTGCAACCTGTCAGCCCATCTCTGCATCCCGTCAATGTCCCGCTGCAGCTTACAACAGCCCTCTATGCTGTCAACGACACCTCCAACCTTTATGTCGTCTCCAATCTTGCTGACCCATCCTTCAATCCCCTCATCCGAGTCATTAATAAAAATTACAAACAGTAGAGGCCCAAGGACAGAGCCCTGTGGAACACCACTCACCACTGACTTCCAGGCAGAATATTTTCCTTCTACTACCACTCGCTGTCTTCTGTTGGCCAGCCAATTCTGTATCCAGACAGCTAAGTTCCCCTGTATCCCATTCCTCCTGACCTCCTGAATGAGCCTACATGGGGAACCTTATCAAATGCCTTGCTGAAGTCCATATACACCACATGCACAGCTCGCCCCTCATCAACGTTTCTAGTCACATCCTCAAAGAACTCGATAAGGTTTGTGAGGCATGACCTGCCCCTCACAAAGCCGTGTTGACTGCATTTAATCAATCTCTTCCAGATGGTCCTTTCTAACACCTTGCAGACGACAGACGTGAAATTTACTGGTCTGTAATTGCCGGGGATTTCCCTATTTCCTTTCTTGAAGAAGAATTACATTTGCCTCGCTCCAGTCTTCAAGTACGATTATAGTGGAGAGAGAGGATGCAAAGATCTTCGCAAGTGGCGAAGC
>NW_025138977.1:0-1220 GCF_004010195.1 Chiloscyllium plagiosum
AGTCAGTGTCAGGGATAAACCCTCAGTCAGTGAAAGGGATTGATCGTCAGTCAGTGACAGGGATTGAATCGCAGTCAGTGACAGGGATCGCCCCTCAGTCAGTGACAGGGAATGATCCTCAGTCAGAGACAGGGATTGACTCTCAGTCAGTGACATCGATTGACCCTCAGTCTGTGACAGGGATTGAATCTCAGTTAGTGACAGGGACTAATCCTCAGTCAGTAACAGGGGTTGAGCCTCAGTCAGTGATAGGGATTGACCCTCAGTCAGTGACAGGGATTTACTCTCAGTCAGTGACAGGGATTGTCCCTCAGTCAGAGACAGGGATTGACCCTCATTCAGGGACACGGATTGAACCGCAGTCAGTGACAGGCATTGAGCCTCAGTCAGTGAAAGGGATTGAACCTCAGTCAGTGACAGGGATTGAGCCTCAGTCATTGACTGGGATTGAGCCTCAGTCAGTGACAGGGATGGAGCCTCAGTCAGTGACAGGGATTGAACCTCAGTGGGTGACAGGGATTGAATCTCATTCCGTGACAGGGATTGAATCTCAGTCAGTGTCAGGGATCGACCCTCAGTCAGTGACAGGGATTGAGCCTCAGTCAGAAACAGGGATTGAACCTCAGTCAATGACAGGGACTGAACCTCAGTCAGTGACAGGATTGAACCTCAGTCAGTGATAGGGATTGAATCTCAGTCAGTGATAGGGCTTGAACCTCAGTCAATGACAGGGATTGAATCTCAGTCATTGACAGGGATTGATCCTCAGTAAGTGACAGGGATTGAACCTCTGTTAGTGACAGGGATTGAATCACAGTTAGTGACAGGGATTGAATCTCAGTCAGTGTCAGGGATCGACCCTCAGTCAGTGACAGGGATTTAGGCCTCAGTCAGTGACAGGGATTGAATCTCAGTCAGTGACGGGGATTGAACCTCAGTTAGTGACAGGGATTGAATCTCAGTCAGTGACAGGGATTGAATCTCAGTCAGTGTCAGTGATCGGCCCTCAGTCAGTGACAGGGATTGATCCTCGGTCAGTGACAGGGATTGAATCTCAGTCAGTGACAGGGATTGACCCTCATTCAGTGACAGGAAATGAATCTCAGTCAGTGACATCGATCGACCCTCAGTCAGTGACAGGGAATGAATCTCAGTCAGTGACAGGGACTAAACCTCAGTCAGTAACAGGGGTTGAGTCTCAGTCAGTGACAGGGATTGAA
>NW_025138978.1:0-1220 GCF_004010195.1 Chiloscyllium plagiosum
AGGGTCCAGCTGGAACAGGGCACTGGAGACCAGGGCCCAACTGGAACAGGGCACTGGAGACCGGGGCCCAGCTGGAACAGGGCATCGGAGACCAGGGCTCAGCTGGAACAGGGCACCGGAGACCACGGCCCAACTGGAACAGGGCACTGGAGACCGGGGCCCAGCTGGAACAGGGCACTGGAGACCACGGCCCAGCTGGAACAGGGCACCGAAGACCAGGACCCAACTGGAAAAGGGCACCAGAGACCAGGGCCCAGCTGGAACAGGGCACTGGAGACCAGGGCCCAACTGGAACAGGACATTGTAGACCAGGGCCCAACTGGAAAAGTGCATTGGAGACTAGGGCCCAGCTGAAACAGGGCACTGGAGACCACGGCCCAGCTGGAACAGGGCACCAGATACCAGGGCCCAGCTGGAACAGGGCACTGGAGACCGGGACCCAGCTCAAACAGGGCACCGGAGACCGGGGCCCAGCTGGAACAGGGACCTGGAGACCAGGGCCCAACTGGAACAGGGCATCGGAGGCCAGGGCTCAGCTGGAACAGGGCACCGGAGACAACGGCCCAGCTGGAACAGGGCACTGGAGACCGGGGCCCAGCTGGAACAGGGCACTGGAGACCACGGCCCAGCTGGAACAGGGCACCGAAGACCAGGACCCAACTGGAAAAGGGCACCGGAGACCAGGGCCCAACTGGAACAGGACATTGTAGACCAGGGCCCAACTGGAAAAGTGCATTGGAGACTAGGGCCCAGCTGGAACAGGGCACCGAAGACCAAGGCCCAGCTGGAACAGGGCATTGGAGACTAGGGCCCAACTGGAACAGGGCATAGGATACCAGGGCCCAGCTGGAACAGGGCACTGGAGACCGGGACCCAGCTCAAACAGGGCACCGGAGACCAGGACCCAACTGGAACAGGGCACTGGAGACCGGGGCCCAGCTGGAACAGGGACCTGGAGACCAGGGCCCAACTGGAACAGGGCATCGGAGACCAGGGCCCAACTAGAAAAGGGCACTGGAGACCAGGACCCAACTGGAAAAGGGCACTGGAGACCATGGCCCAACTAGAAAAGGGCATTGGAGACCAGGGCCCAGCTGGAACAGGGCACCGGAGACCAAGGCCCAGCTGGAACAGGGCACCGGAGACTAGGGCACGACTGGAAAAGGGCACTGGAGACCAGGGCCCAACTGGAACAGGGCACCGGAGACCAGGGCCCAACT
>NW_025138979.1:0-1220 GCF_004010195.1 Chiloscyllium plagiosum
CACCTAGATCACAGATTATAGGTCAATTTGACCACAGATTGTGTTCCTCCTAGACCACAGATTATATTACACCTTGACCACAGATTATATTACTCCTAGAATACAGATTATATTACACCTCGACCACAGATTGTATTTCACCTAGACAACAGATTATATTACACCTAGACCACAGACTATATTACACCTAGACCACAGATTGTTTTACACCTGGAACACAGATTATATTTCACCAAAACCACAGATTATATTACACCTACACCACAGATTGTATTACACTGAGACCACAGATTGTATTACTCCTAGAACACAGATTATATTACACATTGACCACAGATTATATTACAACTAGACCACTGATTATATTACACCTTGACCACAGATTAGTTTACACCTAGACCACAGATTGTATTACTCCTAGACCACAGATTGTATTACTCCTAGACCACAGATTATATTGCATCTAGACCACAGATTGTATTACTCCTAGACCACAGGTTGTATTACGACGTGACCACAGATTATATTACACCTCGACCACAGATTATATTACACCTAGACCACAGATTGTCTGACACCTGGAACACAGATTATATTTCAACTAGACTACAGATTATATTACACCTAGACCACAGATTATATTACTCCAAGAACAGAGATTATATTACACCTAGACCATAGAGTATATTACACCTTGACCACAGAGTATACTACTCCGAGACCACAGATTGTATTACACCTAGACCGCTGATTGTAATACTCCGAGAACACAGATTGTATGACGCATAGACCACAGACTATATTACTCCTAGACCACAGGCTATATTACACCTAGACCACAGATTATATTACTCCTCGACAACAGATTGTATTACTCCTAGACCACACAGGTTATATTACTCCTAGAACACAGATTATAATACACCGAGACCACAGATTATATTTCATCAAAACCACAGATTATATTACACCTAGACCACAGGTTATATTACACCTAGACCACAGATTATATTTCACCTAGACCACAGTTTGTATTACACCTAGACCACTGATTATATTACTCCTAGACCACAGATTATATTACACATTGACCACAGATTATATTACACCTAGACCACAGATTATATTACACCTAGACCACAGATTATATTGTTCCTAGACCACAGATTGTATTAATCCTAGACGAAAGATTGTATTACTTCTAGACCACAGATTACATT
>NW_025138980.1:0-1220 GCF_004010195.1 Chiloscyllium plagiosum
GAATGGAGTTGGATAATTTAAAGCAAAGTGAACGATTACTTGGTTATCCAGTCGGTGGATAGAAATATTTGGAGCACCTACAAGCGAAAATGTGGATAGAGACAACAGAGCAGCTGGTCACTTCGTGCTCAGTATCAGTTTTGTAATCTATAACTTATTTCTGTTGTCACAATCAAGCTGAATTAATCATCGCCAAAGTGTTCTAATTTGATAACAGATTCAGATTCTGTTGCAGATTATTAACAGTGTTTCTTTTTTTCTTCAAAACAATTTGTAGAACTAATTCTGTTTCATTTGACAGTATGGAAAAGAAAAGTTTGATTAAATGCAACATTTCATTTGCTTAATGACTACAGTCTTTGTTCATTGTGATGCAACCTAACCGGTGAATTGAAAGATACCTCCTGCTGCACTCTAATTGCATCTCCAAGGATTCAGCATCAGCTATAAACATGGAGAGATGGAAAGAATGCATGTTGGATACAAGCAGACATCAGTGCTCCGAGGAAATAATGCATCTTCCGCCAAGAGGCATGATCTATGCAATTTACTACACGGCCCTTGCAGGTATCGCAGTCCCAGGTAAAGTCCTCCAAATGTGAAGCATCTTGAAAAGCACTAGTTAAGTGGATTATTGTGGTAAATAGCTGTTGATGATAGTTGTCACAATACATTTCCAGCTGATTTTTCAGAACAATTTGGATCGATGTTCCAAGCTGAATAATGTTTTAAATGTTTTTCTTTAACTCAGAGTTGCGTTCTGAACTACATTCGTAGTGGCACTCAGTATAAAAATGGTACTGTGAAACAATGTCCCAAGAATATTTTGAACTGTGTTAATTATCTCCAATAAGCCACTTGGTTATCGACTTACTCTCCTTGTAATACTTCGTTGTTCCCGGTTTGAGCTGCATTGACCTTCTATCTGTAAATGTCTTGGAGAAGGTGGCGGCAAACAGCGGGATTGTACTGCTCCAGTCCATGTTCCTTCACTCAGGGGAGCAGCTCAGCTTCTGTCCAGCTGTGCCTCCCAACTCTGGCCCTCTGTCTGGTGAATGACACTGTTTCACCACAGATCTCAGTGATCATTTTCTCTATAGACCTGCAATTCTGATCTTTGCCTCTGAACCATTTTCCAATCCAGTTGTTGCCTCCCATCATGCTGTTACTGCTCGTTCATCCTGAAAAAATGACAATAACTTGTTCCAAATCAGTTTGAA
>NW_025138981.1:0-1220 GCF_004010195.1 Chiloscyllium plagiosum
CCCAACTTCTATCAGAGTAGAAACACAGAAAATTGGAAAAACAGTAGGTTGTTCTGATGATCGGTCCTGCTCTACTAATCAGTATGATCATGGCTGATCCTGCACTCCTGCCCGCTGCCACTTTCGAGCCGTACCGTTTGTTCCCTTTAACCATCGACACTATATCTATCTTCTTCATGGAAACATTCCATATTTTTGACTTAACTGCTTTCGCTGTTGGCAAATTCTGCAGGGCCACCAATCTCTGATTGAAAAAAGAATCAACGTCAGCTCAGTCCCATATTACACATGCACATGTGTTTAAACTGTGACAACCCCACTCCCCAGTTCTGAATTCCATGACCATTCAGAGCATCTTGTTCGACGTTCTACAATTCAATAAGTTTTCTTTATGACATTCTACTACAATCTAATAAACTCCAATAATTTTCATCTTAACCAATCCATCCTGTCAGTCCTGCCATCCCAGGAAATAATCTAATTGTTATGCTGCCATCTTCAGTTAAATATTCCAAAACTGCACTCAATAATCCCGGATGGGATGGCACCATGACACTGCAAACGTTAAGAAAGAGATCCCTCCTCCTGTACTCAAATACTCTCGCTACAACGGTCAACATACCATTTGCCGTCCTCACCTCCTGCTGTATTTGCATGCTGACTTTCAGAGACTTGTGTACAAAGGCACCAGCTCTGGTTTCTCAGATTCTCAGCTTTCGTATATCTTTGCTGACTGCTTCCAATGTGTCACTGTTTTGCAATGTTAGGCTACCTGGTTTATTACTCTATGTTTTCTCTCTACCACCTTTTTAAAATAATGAGTTAACAGTAGCTACCATTCGCTAAGCCATAGAAAGTGTTCCAGAGTCGATAGGATATTAAATTTACTCGATTTGGATTCAGGACTGTAGGTTCAGAATGCATCCACTTTATCTCGGTAAAGTTTAAGTACTCTGGGGTATAGATTATCAGGTGCTGAGATTTGTTGGCTTTTAACCCCATTAATTTCTCTGCTAATACTGATATCCTTCAATTCATTACCCTTATTATCTCGAGGCATTTTAGAGATATTATTTTTGTCATCGTTTGTGATGATACAATTAAAATATATAGTTAATTGGTGTGTCATATCATTATTCCACATTATAACTTCCCTGTTTTATTGTAAGCAATTTTTTCTTTATTTTTTTCTCTTCGTATACCTTTACGAACTTTAACAA
>NW_025138982.1:0-1220 GCF_004010195.1 Chiloscyllium plagiosum
TGCTGGAATTTAAGAAAATTGTTAAAATCGATTTTTCAGGAATTAATGAATAGACATTTGCAGAGTCATGCCACAATCCATCAGAATCAACATCATTTTACAAAGGATGAATCGTATTTTCATTATTTATTTGTGAGTCTTTAAGAATGTGAAAAGCAAGCTGCATACTGGGGATCCTGAGAGATGTAAAATCAGGACTTGCAGAAGACATTGAATAAGGTGTGCACAAACGACTAATCTGCAGAATAAGATCGCATATAGTTGGAAATAATTTATTCGCTTGGATATCGGATTGGCAAAACAAAGAATTGCAGTGAGATGGAATAACTGGTTCGTTTTCTGTTTCCAAAAATGCCATAGGGCTCAGTCCCCAGGCCCCAAATATTAGCAATCAATACTATCACTTATTTGATGGGATGGACATGCTATAATCAGTTTTTCAGAAGACACTGACTCAGGTGATAAATTGTAATGAATGGTTAAGTATAGGTTGGGCCATTATTTGGCAGATGAAATGTAACAATGAAAAGTATGAGGCCGTTTTGGTCGGTGTAACAGAAAGGCAACTTACTATCCAAACAGAGGGAAACGACAGAGTGCTTAGGTACAGAGGGATCTGGTATCTTCATCCATATCACAAAAAACAAAGATGCAGGTATAGCAGATAATGAGAAAGGCAACTGCAAATTTGGCATTTATTTCTGAAAGAATAGATTATAAAGCGAGGGAGGTGTTGCTGCAATAATGCCAGGCATTTATGAGATCGCAATTGAGTACTGTGTGCAGTTTTGGTGTCCTGACTGCAGGAGGGATGTAATTATCATGGAGGCAGTTCAGTAGAGTCTTACTAGACTGATTCCAGAGATAAGGAGTTTGTCCTCTGAAGAGAAATTAAGCAATTCTGGCATATATTCTCTGGAGTTTAGAAATATGGGAGGAGATGTCACTGAGGACTGGACAATGCTAAAGGTGATTGATAATGTCGATATGCATTTGGTATTTCCTCATGTGGGGCAATCTACAACAAGAGATCATAGTTTTAGGATAAGTGGAGAGGAATTAAAACAGTGATGAGAGAACTTCTCTTTAAGGATTGTGAATCTGTGTAAATCACTGTTCCAGAGTGCAGTGGATGCTGGGATATGGAGGGTGGGCCGGAAAGTAGGACTGAGATCGAGATGACATCGGCTATGATTGTATTGAATGGTGGAGCAGGCTGA
>NW_025138983.1:0-1220 GCF_004010195.1 Chiloscyllium plagiosum
GATCTACACAGAGATCTCCAGACATATCAGGACGATCGCAAAATGGCCAGACGTTTATATTGATGTCTGTGATTCATGGAGCTATTACGTGCCCTCACTGACCAATACAAAGTTCGTTAATCCCGTGAGAATCCTAACCATCAAACCTGACAGTTCCAAACCATTTTCTGGGCATGACTATCTGAGACAGGGTCGAACCCTCCAGAGTGGGCTGCAATGTGGCAAACAAATGGGAGGAGATTACAGTCGGTTGGAGCAATTCTCGGGTCCCAAGAATTCATTGGACCAAACGTGGCCGATGGTAGAGATGGGGACCTTGAATGTGCAGCCATCTGAGAAACACTGGGAAGAGATAAAGGAATTGTACCGCAGGAGAAAACAACTGTGTGCATCTCGCATTCAACCGCAGCATTTGAATGTGCGTGAATAACTCTGCGTGTTTGTGTGTGTGTGTGTGTGTGTGTGTGTGTGTGTGTGTGTGTGTGTGTCTGTTTGTTTTTCTAATAAAAACCTGTTCAAGCATTATATAAAAAGTCGATTAGAAATCAATTTTAATGGACGGAGAAGTTATAGACATGCATGTTTTTTAATTCACTCATGTCACGTGAGCATCACTGGCTATCCAGCATTTATTGCCCAACTTTAGTGTCCACCTTAACAAGGTGGTTTTGAATGCCTTCTTGAACAGCTGCAGTCCATGTGCTCGCCATGGACTCACATTACTGTATGGGAGACCGTTCAGAAATGAGACGCAGTGACACGGAAGAAAAGGCCGGTTTGGATTGGGGTAGATCACTCAGAAACCCACTACATTACAGATTTGTTTCAAACATCGGCAAAAATAACTGAATTTCAGAGCTGAGGGGGAGTACATCTCTTGACATGAAGGTCGCAAAACTGGACTCAATGGATATCAAGGGGCAAACTCTCTATTAGTTCGGGTGATAATCATAAGATAGGCCAAATGTCAAGGTTGTTGGAGGTCAGTAATCTCAGAACCAGAACATCTCTATATGTGTTCCTCAGGATAGTGACCAAAGCTAAATTATCGTCAGCTACTCTATCATAACGTCATGATTACGGATGTTGCTGATGACTGCCCAATGTTCCTCATCATTTGCATCTACCCAGGTATGGAAGCAATCCATTTTAAACTGCAACAATATCTGTACGATGTCTTGGCTTGTCTGAAAAGTGTCAAGGCAAATAGAAGACGGCAG
>NW_025138984.1:0-1220 GCF_004010195.1 Chiloscyllium plagiosum
AAGGCTAGAGCGAGAGAGAGAGAGAGAGAGGAGTGGGGTGTGCTGACTGCAGCAGTGAGAATGTTGGAGCATGAGCCTTGTTCTGAGGTAGGTGCTACAACAGATATACAGTGAGTGTGAGGGAGCAGAGAGAATACAGTGTCCCTTATCCTGACAGAATGCGGAAGGTTATTGATGCTTGTCCTCTATTGCTGGACATTTCTTCAGACCACAGATCCTGCACTGAGCTGGGTGGTTGAGCTTGGTGTGTCTGGTGGTGTGGCTCTCTTTGAGAGGAGAATGGGCCCCCTCTCTACTACTCCGTCCACCAGGACATCATTGCCCCTGTCGACAAACCCGTAGTGTAAATACCCCTTATGGATGGATAGAGCTCTTAAAGATGGTGGAATCAAGGGTCACGGGAATTAGGCAGGAACAGGATACTGATTGTGGATAATCAGCCATAATCATAATGAATGTTGGTGCTGGCTCGAAGGGCCGAATAGCCTACTCCTATGCCTATTGTCTATTATGTATTGTCTTATCTGCCATGCTCGGCATAAACTGGGCAGGGCAGCTCCGTACTGAGAAAGCTCAATTATTTGCCCACTGACCCTTATTTTTGGCATCAGTGCCATGGATCACGGAATATCCAGGGACTTCCGGCGATGGTGAGTACCTCCAACCATGATGAGTACCTCCAACCATGATGAGTGGGAGAATCAGTCTGGCATTGAATGACAGAGACACCATGCGGTGGGGTGAGTAGGTAATGAAGTGAGTTCGATCAGATAACACCAGAAAACTAGCTCAGTATCATACAGACAAAACCTCTGTCACTAAAATGACACTGAGAGAAATTAGTGTTAGATTCAGCCCAGAGTCAAAGACTCTGCAGACCCCACTCCCAGATACAAAGTTGCAGAACAAATCCTCATGCAAAACTCTCCATCATCTGAACTCACACCAATATCCCATTCACCGAGCATTCCTGGTAATGTTGGTTTATGTTGCCAGATGCTATCGACATGTCTATTCAGAATTCTGAAACCTGTGAACATATCTTTTCATGACATTCGGTCCACATTCACTCCATATCCCTGCACTTGGCCCATATCCTTCTCAGCCTTTCTGATCCATGCGTTTTTCGAACAAAATACAGCGAGATTTTGTAACATCAAGAAAGGGCTCAAGAAAAATCTCGCTGGATCTACCATTCATCTCACCACGGTGCTCAGTTT
>NW_025138985.1:0-1220 GCF_004010195.1 Chiloscyllium plagiosum
CCAGCACTGTCGGATATGTAAGTGTTGCTTCAACCCCAACACTATCCGTTTTGTAAGTGTTGCTTCAAACCTAAGCACTATCAGACATGTAAGTGCTGCTTCCAGCCCCAGCACTATCGGATATGTAAGTGTTGCTTCAAGCCCCATCACTATAGGATATGTAACGTTGCTTCAAGACCCAGCACTATCGGTAATGTAAGGGTTGCTTCAAGCCACAACATTATCGGATATGTAAGTGCTGCTTCAAGCCCCAGTACAATGGGATATGTAAGTGTCGCTTCAATAAAAAGCAGTATCGGATATAGAAGTATTGTTTCTAGCCCCATCACTATCGGATATGTAAGTGCTGCTTCAAGCCTCAGCACAATCGGATATGTAAGGGTTGCTTCATGCCCCAGCACAATTGGATATGTAAGTGTTGCTACAAGCCCCAGCACTATCGGATATGTAAGCGTTGCTTCAAGCCCCAGCACTATCGGATGTGTAAGTGCTGCTTCAAGCTCCAACACTATCGGATAAGTAAGTGCTGCTTCAAGCCCCAGCACTTTCGGGATGTCAGTGGGGCTGTTAGCCCCAACACTATCGGATATGTAAGTGCTGCATCAAGCCCAAGCACTATCGGATATGTAAGTGTTGCTTCATCCCCAGCACTATCGGATATGTAAGTGTTGCTTCAAGACACAGCACTATCGGATATGTAAGTGCTGCTTCAAGCCCTATCACTATCTGATCTGAAATTGTTGCTTCAAGCCCCAGCACTATCGGTCATGTAAGTGTTGCTTCAAGCCACAGCACTATCGGATATGTAAGTGCTGCTTCAAGCCCCATCACTATCGGATGTGTAAGTGTTGCTTCAAGCCCCAGCACTATCGGATATGTAAGTGTTGCTTCAAACCCAAGCACTATCGGATATGTAAGTGTTGCTTAAAACCACATCTTTATCGGATATGTAAGTGTTGCTTCAGCCCCAGCACCATCGGATATGTAAGTGTTGCTTCAAGACACAGCACTATCGGATATGTAAGTGTTGCTTCAAGACACAGTACTATCGGATATGTAAGTGTTGCTTCAAGCCCTATCACTATCTGATCTGAAATTGTTGCTTCAAGCCCCAGCACTATCGGTTATGTAAGTGTTGCTTCAAGCCACAGCACTATCGGATATGTAAGTGCTGCTTCAAGTCCCATCACTATCGGATATGTAAGTGTTGCTTCAAGCTC
>NW_025138986.1:0-1220 GCF_004010195.1 Chiloscyllium plagiosum
TATCACAAGTCTTTTATCAGATTGCGAGGTGAGACGATGTTACCTGGGTGTTTTGGTTTTCATTGTCAGTGACCTTGGCTTTGTAATAAAGTACAGGATAGATATTCACAACAGCGCACACTGGACGCTGCGAATGTACGACGCAATCTAAAACCATAAATCACTGTCTCCCCTCAGTTTAAAATTGCAAAATCATTATCTCCTACACACTTCCTCACTATCTAAGTTTGGAACGCTAATCCACCTGACTATGTCATTTTCCGAAAATCTCCTTTGGTGAAGGTGGTGAGTTTTGGATTCAGCTTTCCAGTTATTACCGTAAGAGACGCACTGGGCACAGGAGAACCAGCCCCACCATTTAATACGGTGATCATTGAGCTCACATCGGTCTCAGCTGGATTTTCCTGCCAGCTCTTTTTCACCCTCCAACCCATTGCAAATTCAACATCTGTATCTCTTCATTACATTAGCTCATTTTCCTGGCATCCACCACATTTTGAATAGGGAATTCCACAGATTCACAACACATCGAGATAAGTACATTCTTCCTCATGAGAATAGAATAGATTCCCTATAGTGCAGAAACAGGGTATTCATCCATCGAGTCCACACCAACCCTATGATGTGCATCCCGTTCAGACCCACTCATTCCCTGTAACATTGCATTTCCCATGGCTAATTGTCTGACCGGCATATGCATGGACACTGTCAGCAATTTAGCATGGGCAATCCACCTGACCTGCACATCTTTGGACTGTGTGAGGAAACTGGACAACTGCATGAAACCATGCAAACATGGGGAGAATGTATAAGCTCCCCACAGTCGCCTAAGGTCTCTGATGCTGTGAGGCAGCAGTGCTAGCCACTGAGCCACCTCTGCTTAAAACCTGCTGCCCCTTATTAACCTCGCTAACCCCCAATTGGCTGAATCTATGTTCCTTACATCAGAAATCAGGTTGTCGAAGCGGATGTCTTAGTAAATCCCAGTGACAGCCCACAAGTCCCATGTGTCTGAATGGGGATCCGATACACAACATCCTCCACCCCACACTTTTCATTCAAGATCCAGAGACAGGGATCCAGTGGCTGCATGAGGACTGCAACTCCCAAATTCCGAGGCAGGGACCACACGTCTGTGGGGAAACCTGGCACTGCACAAGTACATAATGTGGGTGAGTTTTGGAGCTTGTGCTTTGGGGTAACTAGTGGAAAGGATTTCA
>NW_025138987.1:0-1220 GCF_004010195.1 Chiloscyllium plagiosum
GGGATAATCAGCATGGTTTTGCACAAAATTGATAGAGTTTTTGAGGGCGTAACCAAGAAGATCAATGAGGACATAGTGGTAGACTTTGCTCACTTGGACTTTAATAAATGCTTTAAAACGGTTCCACACGGTTCACTAATTCATAAAGTTAGTTCACAAAGAGATCAATGTAAGGTTTCTAATTAGATATAAAATTAGTTTATTAGCAGGCTGCTGAGAATGGTGGTGGAGGGTATTTTCAGACTGGAAGACTGTTACCAATGGTGTCCCACTGGCTGAACGCACATTCATTTGTTTCATTTAAATAAATGATGTAGGTGGGAAGATAGAAAGTATGGTAAGTAAGTTTGCAAAATTGCCAGTAGAATGGACAATAAAAAGGTTTTGTAAGGGTGTGAAGCGATTTTCTCATCAGGTCAGCTGCTCTCTGGCCGCAAGTTTAAAAAGTGTAAGAGGGGCGGGGAGGGGGGAGTAGTGAAGGGCCGTTCTTCCATCGTGAAGGGCAAATTATCAGACATCCATCTATTCTCGTCCCAGTTTGCAGCAATGAGATTCTCTCTGTGATCTTAAATGACATAACAACGGTACTGAAAGTTGACCTGGCCACACTGTTGTAACTCCTTTGAGGAACGTATTCTCATGTTCACATACAGAGGCGATCACACAGGCACATTCCACGACAGTGACAGAGTCGTCAGGATATTACCCACTCCATGTGCTTTATGTCTGCAAGTTTCCCTGGAGAAAGGCGGCTTTAAGTGGAATACAAGGCACTTCGCTCGACAATGTGCACCGTTGTGGTGAACCGGATATGAAATGGATACTGAGCTGAAATAGTCGAACACGCTTCTCCTGTGTAACTTTCAATAACACAAATCCCACCAAACAAGCTCCCTGGCTCCTGGGACGTGACAGGATAGCTCCCGGCAGACATTCTTCACCAAAAATAACGGACACACGGCAAAATCTAAACACTTTCACGTCTCGTCTTGTTCTGTTTCTATTCCTGTCACACCTCCAGCTTTCTCTGAACGTCTAGTCCCGATGTCAATGAACTGTTTGATCTAAACACAGGCACATTGAGAAAGTAATCTTTATCTCAAAAGCAGAGCCATGGAATGTCAGCTGCACGGGCTTGCTCTCGCCTGGGTAATGAGATATCAGGTCTTATCGTCCTGATTATCAAATAGACCGATTCCACAAATATGCACCGTAACAGT
>NW_025138988.1:0-1220 GCF_004010195.1 Chiloscyllium plagiosum
TGTCCCTTCAGTGTCGCTGACTCAAAATTGCAGGTTTCTCTTCCTGAGGGTATTGTGGGTCACCTACAGCACATGGTCTACAGCGGTTCAAGAAGGGAGCTCACCTCTACCTTCTCAAGGGCAACTAGGGATGGAGCAATAAATGCTGGGCCCATTCAACAATGCCCACATCCCAATTAAAGAATTGAAAGAAATACGTTTCTTTGAAAACTCTCTAAACATATTCCAACAGTTTCAAAAGATTCATAATTGTGTTGTTCTATGTCACTTCTACCCTCGCTACTCTAAAATGACACGTCACACACGTGTGTGTCTTTGTGTGTGTGCACGTGTGCAAGAGAGAGAGAGCATAAATCTGAGAGTGTGTGTCTGTGTGCGTGTGTGTGTGTGCGCGTATGCGTCTTTGCCCATGTGTGTCTCAGTGTGTGTGTGTGCGTGTGCGCGCGTAAGCGTCTTTGCCCATGTGTGTCTCAGTGTGTGTGTCTGCATTTTTGTGTTTATGTGTATGTGAGTGACTGTGTCGTGTGCATGTGTACATGTATGTGTATGCATTTGTGCCCTTGAGAGTGTGTTGTTTGAGTGTGTGTATGTGAGTGTGTGTATGTAAGTGTGTCTGAGTATACATGTCTGTGGCTGTGTGTGTCTCAGTGCGTGTGTCTCAGTGTGCGTGTCTGTGTGGATATGCTTGTTTCCCTGTGTTTGCGAGGCAGTGTGTGTCCCAGTGTGTGTGTCTCAGTGTGCGTGTCTATGTGGATGTGCTTGTTTCCCTGTGTTTGTGTGAGTGAGAGTATCTTTGTGTCTGAGTGCATTCTGTGTGTGAGTGAGTAGTGTGAGTTTATGTGACATTTTGTGTACGGAACATAGAACAGTACAGCACACGAACGGGCCCTTAGACCCACTATGTTGTCTCCCATGACGCCAAATTAAACTAATCCTTTCTGCCTGCAATTGGTCCATATCCCTCCATTGCTTGCATACTCATGTGCTTATCTAAAAGTCCCTTAAATGCCCTTATCTTATCGAACTCCACCATCACTCCAGCAGTGCCACTCACACTCCTAACTCTCTCTGTGTAAAAGCTTTCCCCTCTAACGTTAAATGCAAGACCCTTAGTATCATATATTTCAACTCTGGGAAAAAGATTCTGAACATTAACCCGACATAAGCAGCTCATAACTTTATAAACTTTTATTGAGACTCCCCACAGCCTCCACTGCTCC
>NW_025138989.1:0-1220 GCF_004010195.1 Chiloscyllium plagiosum
AGGGGTTAGGGGTGGTTTAGATACAGCGTATGAGGTGCCCAAGAGTGACGGACAGACTGGAATGTAATCGAGGGATTCGGGGTGGTTTACAAACAGCCTTTGAGATAACCAGGAGTGAGGGAGAGACTGGAATCTAATCGAGGGGTTCAGGGTGGATTACATTCAGCATATGAGATACCCAGCAGTGAGGAAGAGACTGAAATCTAATCGAGGGGTTCAGGGTGGTTTACATACAGCATATGAGATACCCAGGAGTGAGGGAGACACTGAAATCTAATCGAGGGGTTCAGAGTGGTTTACATACAGCATATGGGATAACCAGGAGCGAGGGAGAGACTGGAATTTAATCGAGGGGTCGGGGGTGATTTACATACAGCATATGAGATACCCAGCAGTGAGGTAGAGACTGGAATCTAATCGAGGCGTTCAGGGTGGTTTACATACAGCATATGAGGTACACAGGAGTGAGGGAGAGACTGAAATCTAATCGAGGGGTTCAGGGTGGTTTATATACAGCATATGAGATAACCAGGAGCGAGGGAGAGACTGGAATCTAATCGAGGGGTTCAGGGTGGTTTAAATAAAGTATATGTGATACCCAAGAGTGAGGGAGAGACTGAAATCTAATCGAGGGGTTAGGGGTGGTTAATATACAGCATATGAGATACCCAAGAGTGAGGGACAGACTGAAATCTAATCGAGGGGTTAGGGGTGGTTTATATATAGCAAATGAGATACCCAGGAGTGAGGGAGAGTCTGGAATCTAACCGAGGTGTTCAGTTTGGTTTCCATACAGCATATGAGATGCCCAAGACTGAGGGACAGACTGGAATCTAATCGAGGGGTTCAGGGTGGTTTATATACAGCATATGAGATACCCAGGAGTGAGGGAGATACTGAAATCTCATCCAGGGGTTGGGGGTGGTTTATATGCAGCATATGAGATGCCCAAGAGTGAGTGACAGACTGGAATCTAATCGAGGGGTTCAGGGTGGTTTACATACAGCATATGAGATACCCAGGAGTGAGGGAGAGACTGAAATCTAATCTAGGGGTTCGGGGTGGTTTACATACAGCATATGAGATACCCAGCAGTGAGGGAGAGACTGGAATCTAATCGAGGGTTTGGGGGTGGATTACATACAGCATTTGAGATAACCAGGAGCGAAGGAGAGACTGGAATCTATTTGAGGGGTTCAGGGTGGTTTACATACTGCATA
>NW_025138990.1:0-1220 GCF_004010195.1 Chiloscyllium plagiosum
CTCCTTTTCTTGTTCATAAAAGCACTTTGCTTTTGTTTTCTGTAGGTCTTATTCTCGTAACATCGTACGTTCTTATACACTTACATTTAAACTCTACTGTACTTTGTATGTCCTCTATATTTATGTTCCAATTCACTTATTTTCGTATTTTCCATTTATGTAATTCTCTGGTTCATGTGCTTATTCTCTAATGCTCTTTTGTTTCTGTTCTTCTGTTTAATTATTCCACTGTGATCCTATACTGTTATGTTCCTATTTTTGTACTCACTTTTTTTTTTCGATTTAAATCTCATGTATTTTATTCTATATTCATATTTGCGTATTCATAAATGTTCTTATTTTCTTATTCTGTTTAATTATTCCACTGTGATCCTGTACTGTTATGTTCCTATTTTTGTACTCACTTTTTTTTTTTTTCGATTTAAATCTCATGTATTTTATTCTATATTCATATTTGCGTATTCATAAATGTTCTTATTTTCTTATTCTCTTATACTCGTATATTGTCATTCTTTTATCTTATTATTCGCATAGGTTCTTTTTACTTTATCACCTTCTTCCGTTTTGTTCTTCTTTGCATATATAACTGCTCAAACTTTCTAACATTATCATTGTCTTACCTTCCCATTCTCTTCTGTTCTTATTCATATATTGACTTATAGTCTGATGTTTTTGTTCCCTTATGTTTTTGTTCACTGTTGTTCTCACAGTCTCACGCTCTTATTTGCTTACTCACTTGTGTTTTGTTTTCGTATTTGCATCTGTACATATTCCCTTAAGCTGTTCGTAACTTTTATTTTCGTTTCGATCTGGTCTTATTTTCTTATGTTCTCCATCTCTTACATTCTCATATTCTCTTCTTCCGTTATATCCCTCTTCACATATTTATTACTCACTTATGTTCTTATTCTTTTGATCTCGAACTCTGTCACTCTTTTTTATATGCACTTCTGTTCTTGTTCTCCCATGTTCTTACGCCCTTCTGTTCTTGTTCTGTTAAATTCATATATTCCTCCTCTCTTATGTTCGTATTCACTTATGTTGTTTTTCTCCTTTGTTTTGTGTTTATATTCTCTTCTGTTCTGAGTTTAGTATTCATAAAATGTCTTGCGTATTTATTCTACTCCTTCTGTGTGTCATATGCTCTTATCATGTTGTCTCTGACGCTCTTATTATCTTAGATTCCAGTTCTGTAATGCTCTTATTTTCATGTTCACTTA
>NW_025138991.1:0-1220 GCF_004010195.1 Chiloscyllium plagiosum
TTTGGAGACAACACACAATTTGAACTCCCAGCAAGTCAGAGTGGGATTTGATAAACACTTGATTTAGGGATGGGGCCTAACCACACAGGATTCAGACATGGAAACGGCTTTAGACACATCCCCCGCTCCCTTGCTGACAGAATTCCAGAGCCAAATGAGTCAGTCAGACATGTTCGGTGTGTTCTCGGCAGCCAGTTTGTGTTAGCACAGCACTGACGTTGACTTTATAAATGTGGAAAAGCAAGAGAGACTGACAATATCATTACAGTTAGAAAATATTGAACATTGGTCCCACACAAACATGTCAGATTCTCTGGGGTTCTTTTATTCATTTGTGGGACCTGGCCGTCTCTGGCTGGGCCAGCATTGATAGCCCTTCCCTATCTGCCCTTGAGAAGGTGGTGCTGAGCTGCCTTCTGGAATCGCTGCAGTCCACTTGCTCTGGGTTCACCCACAATCTCGATAGGGAGGGATTTCCAGGATTGTGACCCAACAACTGTGAAGGAATACTGGTATATTTCCAAGTGAGTGGTTTGGAGGGCAACTTGCAGCTGGTGGTTTTCCCAAGTAGCTGCTGTCCTTGTCATAGAGTCATAGAGATGTAAAGCACGAAAACAGACCCTTCGGTCCAACCCGTCCATGCTGACCGTATATCCCAAGCCAATCTAGTCCCACCTGCCATCACCAGGTCCATATCCCCCCAAACCCTTCCTATTCATATGCCCATCCAAATGCCTTTTAAATGTTGCAATTGTACCAGCCTCCACCTCTTCCTGTGGCAGCTCATTCCATCTCACAATAAAACTATGACCTCTAGTTCTGGACATCCCCACTCCAGGGAAGAGACTTTGTTTATTTATCCTATCCATGCCCCTAATGATTTTATAAATCTCTATAAGGTAACCCCTCAGCCTCAGCTGCTGCAGGAAACACAGTTCCAGCCTATTCAACCTCTCTCCCTATAGCTCAAGTCCTCCAACCCGAACAACATCCTTGTAAATATTTCCTGAACCCTTTCAAGTTTCACAACATCTTTCCGATAGGAAGGGGACCAGAATTGTACGCAATATTCCAACAGTGGCCTAACCAATGTCCTGTACAGCCACAACATGACCTCTCAACTTCTGTACTCAATACTCTGTCCAATAAAGGAAAGCATACCAAACGCCATCTTCACTATCCTATCTACCTGTTACTCCACCTTCAAGGAACTATGAACC
>NW_025138992.1:0-1220 GCF_004010195.1 Chiloscyllium plagiosum
CTGCACTGTCAGGGGTCAGTATTGAGAATGTGCAGCACCATCAGGGGTCAGTACTAAGAGTGTGCTGCTCCGTCAGTGGTCAGTCCTGAGATGGTTCTGCACCGTCAGGGGTCAGTACTGAGAGTGTGCTTCCCTGTCAGGGGTCAGTTCTGAGAATGTTCTGCTCCGTCAGGGGTCAGTACTGAGGATGTGCTGCACCGTCAGGGATCATTACTGGGAATGTGCTGCACTGTCAGGGGTCAGTACTGTGGATGTGCTGCACCATCAGAGGTCATTACTGATAGTGTGCTGTTCTGTCAGGGGTCAGTACTGAGACTGGGCTGCACTGTGAGGGGTCAGTACTGAGACTGTGCTGCACTGTCAGGGGTCAGTACTGAGACTGTGCTGCACTGTCAGGGGTCAGTACTGAGCATGTGCTGCTCTATCAGGGGTCAGTACTGAGATGGTTCTGCACTGTCAGGGGTCGGAACTGAGATGGTTCCGCACTGTCAGGGGTCAGTACTGAGAGTGCTCTGCACCATCAGGGGTCAGTACTGAGACAGTGCTGCACTGTCAGCAGACAGTACTGAGAATGAGCTGCACTGTCAGTCAGGGGTCAGTACTGAGAATGAGCTGCACTGTCAGGGGCCCATACTGAGAATGTGCTGCACTGTCTGGGGCCAGTACTGAGAATGTGCTGCTCTGTCAGGGGCCCGTACTGTGAATGTGCTGCACTGTCAGTGGCCCGTACTGAGAATGTGCTGCACTGTTAGGGGCCAGTACTGAGAATGTGCTGCTCTGTTCGGGATCAGTACTGAGAATGTGCTGCACTGTCAGGGGTCAGTTCTGAGAATGTGCTACACTGTCAGGGGTCACTACTGAGGATGTGCTGCACTGTCAGGGGTTAGTACTGAGAATGTGCTGCTCTCTGAGGGGTCACTTCTGAGAATTTGCTACACTGTCATGGGTCAGTACTGAGGGTGTCCTGCTCTGTCAGGGGTCAGTTCTGAGAATGTGCTACACTGTCAGGGGTCAGTACTGAGGATGTGCTGCTCTCTCAGGGGTTAGTACTGAGAGTGTGCTGCTCCGTCAGTGGTCAGTCCTGAGATGGTTCTGCACAGTCAGGGGTCAGTACTGAGAGTGTGCTGCTCCGTCAGGGGTCACTTCTGAGAATTTGCTACACTGTCATGGGTCAGTACTGAGGGTGTCCTGCTCTGTCAGGGGTGGGTCAGTATTGAGGT
>NW_025138993.1:0-1220 GCF_004010195.1 Chiloscyllium plagiosum
CTTAACTATTCAGTACTCCTTACACTACCCAGCTACGCTACGCTTTAAACATGAAGGATCCGTGTATAACTTCAGATCGCCAGAAAAGGCTAAGGAATTCTTGGACTCTCTTAGATAAATTGTAAGAGATAATGGATGTTGGTTTGCCTTTCCCCCACTCCGGTTTATATCCCACCCATTTTTTTTTCTTATTTCTTACATTATTGTTTAATATTATCTTGGGGTGGGGAGAGGGATTTATTTATTTGTTCTCTATTTAACGATTTTTTCTCCCCCGGGATGTTTTTTTAAATTATTCTATGTATGTATGTGGGTATGCATGTGTGTGTGTATATGTTTAGTTAATGTTGGTGGGGGGAGATGTTTACCTTATTCTATTTTACCTCTGTCTCTAGGAGCGGGGTTGTTTTCCCTTGTTATTTTGTATTATTCTATTTAATTAATATTTGTTGAGGTTGTAATTTTATAGTTATATATGTTTATACATGTTATTAACATTACCAAATATATTCAGGTGTTGGTCTGTGTGTGTGGGGGGGAGGGGGTAGAGTACTCACTATTAACTCTAGCTTTGTGTTATATCTGAATTCTCCTCATCCTATTGAGGAGCGCCTGGGTCAAGGGTGGGCCTTGGTTGGGAGAGGATACGATGGACCTTTGGAGATGAAGTGACACCCCCTGGGAACAAGGGGGAAAATCTTCATTTAAATACGTTTTTTTATGATTTAGAAATAGCTTTTATTATATTGTTGTGAGTGTAGCAGAGAGCCTTTATTCCTGTGAACTGTGTATTCTCTATGCTCGGGATGTTCTGGATAGGGTTTCCCCTCCCGAGGGGTCTCGGATTTGCCCGGATGATTATGGTTGATCAGTTGGTTAAGTGGTGCACCTGGAATGTCAAGCGAAGTAATTCCCCAGTCAAAAGGAAGAAAATATTATCAAATCCTAAGAAAGAAAGAGTTGATATAGCTCTCCTACAGGAGACACACCTGCTGGATAAAGAACAGGGTGGATTTGATCAGGCCTTTTTTTCTTCTTTTAGCTCAAAAAGCAGGGGAGCTGTTATTCTTGGTCGGAAGAATTTCCCTTTCAATATCCTAAAGCAGATAAAATACGAATCTGGACGAAATATTTTGATTAAAGCCCTTATAAATGGAGAGGAATATGGGATTTTAAATTTGTACTGCCCCCCGGCATACCCCATTAAATTTATAAAGGAA
>NW_025138994.1:0-1220 GCF_004010195.1 Chiloscyllium plagiosum
CTGAGGTATTGAAGGAGCACTTTCTGATGTACTAAGGGAGAAATATCTGAGGTATTGAGGGAGCACTCTCTGAGGTACTGAGGAAGCACTTTCTGAGGTATTGAGGGGGTATTGAGGGAGCACTATCTGAGGTACTGAGGGAGAACTATCTGAGGTGCTGCGGGAGCACTTTGAGGTTTTGTGGGAGCACTATCTGAGGTACTTAGGGAGAACTATCTGATGTATTGAGGGAGAACTATCTGAGGTACTGAGGGAGAACTATCTGAGGTACTGAGGGAGAACTATCTGAGGTACTGAGGGAGAACTATCTGAGTTACTGAGGGAGCACTATCTGATGGTACAGTTTGCAGAGGGTAGAAAGGAACAGTTGCAATTCCCTGATCATTTCGTCAGGGTCCCCGAGGCACTCTGGTGTTGTAATTTGAAATGGAAGCCACTCCCCATTTCAGCAGATCCAGATTATTTTACACAATCAGTGAAAAATAACAGCAGCATGTGTCTGAAACATAGTTTGGAGGAAAACTTTCATCAATCTATTGTTACTTGTTGCTTGGAGACATTTTAGAAAATCAGGCACCCAAACAGACGAACGCTGTCGATGCAAGAGTTGGTGCACAGGAAGATCCAACAAGTCTCTGCAGCTGCTGTCTGTCCCCGTGTGTGTGTGTGTGTGTGTGAGAGAGAGAGACTGCCCGTGTTTGTGTGTGTGAAAGAGTGGATGTATGTGTATCTCTTTGTATACACAGTTACTCTCTCTCACACACACATACACACGCTCCCTCAAACACATATAGACACACTCTCTCTCACACACACACACATGGACACACACTCTCTCTCACACACACACTGACACACACTCTCACACACACAGACGCTCTCTCTCACACACACACAAACACACAGTTACACACACAGACACACGCTCCCTCAAATATGCATACACACACTCTCTCTCACACACACACTGACACACACACTCTCTCACACACACATACACACTATTTCTCACATAAGACACACTGTCATACAGACACACAGACACATATTTCTCACATATGTGTGCATGAGAAAGAAATTGCATGTTCATGTGAGAGCGTGGAGCTGTGTGTGTTTGAGGGTGTGTGTGTCTCTGTGTGCAAGTGTGTGAGTGAGGGTGTGCGTGAGAGAGTGTGTGTGTGTGTGAGAGTGTGTCTGTGTGTGTGAGAGAATGTGTCTGT
>NW_025138995.1:0-1220 GCF_004010195.1 Chiloscyllium plagiosum
AACTGTATCATTGAATCAAAAAGCACAGATGTATTTATGAAGAAGCTGACTAAATACAAGTGAAGAAGAAAGGGTACATTGATGGGATGAGATAAAGAGGGATGGGAAGGAGGATCATCTGAAATAGACATAACCCACATCAGACCAGATGGGCTGAATGGTCTCTTCCTGAAGTATCATAACTTCCTTTTTTTTATATTTAATTCCATAAGTGTTTTCCATGGAAATGCTTTCCTTGCACTTAGTAAAGGAAATGATTCCCAATCCTCAATGCTGAGGGAGGGGAGAGCCTGCCCACCACGATAGTACACGGTTGACTGGGAAACAGGCTGAGCCTCATGGGGTGGATGTGGTTGTAGTTTATGTACTCATCGACTGGCTGCTGAAAAACTGGCAGCCATAGTAACACACAAGTGACAGTCGGTGTCCATCAATATTTTTCCCACAATTGCCTCCTCACAAAAGAAGTGACTAATAGCTTTTCACCGAATTGGAATAGTGCAATCCCTGTCATGCGGTATAGCTACTCTGACAAGCAAACCTGTCATGCGGTATAGCTACTCTCTGTTTGGGCTGTGTGTGTGTGTGGTAGAGGCCCTGGGTTCAAGTGTCACCTGCTCCAGTGGTATGTTGTTGTCTCTGTCTCTCTAATGACAGTCACCATATGGTCTGGTAAGACTATAGCAGCCTCACCTTTACAGCTTTGTAACATCTCTGATTCAAAAATATTTGTAAACAGATCCAGGCTGGGGATAGTGGAAGGAAGAGTTTGGAAGAGACTTAGTGAACGTATGAAAGTATAAATTGGATCCAAATTATATACTAGGAGAAAGTGAGGACTGCAGATGCTGGAGATCAGAGCTTAAAATGTGTTGCTGGAAAAGCGCAGCAGGTCAGGCAGCATCAAAGGAACAGGAGAATCGACGTTTCGGGCATAAGCCCTGAAGAAGGGCTTATGCCCGAAACGTCGATTCTCCTGTTCCTTTGATGCTGCCTGACCTGCTGCGCTTTTCCAGCAACACATTTTTAAGCTCCAAATTATATACCACTACCAATGTGTCATCAACTAAGGGAGCTGGGTAATTATATGGGCAGTCAATTCACAAGCCAACCCCAATCTCACTATCAAACCGGCAGACAAGGGAGGCGCACCGACCTTTACACCGCTGAGGCTAAACACCAGCTCACGGACATCTCCTCCTACTGCCCCCTTGACCATG
>NW_025138996.1:0-1220 GCF_004010195.1 Chiloscyllium plagiosum
TTCAAATACTTCATTTCCACTGGTTCTCAATTGACGATGTCACAATGGACTACCTCCACAATATCCAGCAGATTTATCAAAGATCAAGATCATTTCCCCTTCCTGAATCTAGATTGACTCTGAATCATGAATCATGATATTATTTTTCAAGTGTCGAGTTGTCACTTTCCTTACAAAAGGTTACAATGTTTTTCTCACAGCTTACATCAAGCTAACCACTGTTTAGTTTGCTGTTTGCTCTCTCCGTCCTGTTTTAAACATTTAGGTTTACAATCGCTGTTTTCCAGTCTGGCGGATCCTTTCCAGAATCTAACCAGCTTTGAAGAATAATCAGTAATTCTTTCACTAGTTCTTCTGCCACTCCTCAATACTCTGGGATGTAGCTCATCAGATGCAGCAATATACCAACCATAAATTCAATGAGGTTTTGAAAGACGTACCTTTTATTAATTATAATTTCCTGCTGTTCCCCATTTTCACCAGTCACTCTGTTCCCTTGAATTTCTGGAAGTTTCTTTCTGTACCTTCCTCAGGGAGATGGACATAATATATTGCTCTCAGCGGACAGATGGGTTCTGTCAGCCAGTGAATATATCGGAGGAGTGCACTCGGTGATGATGGATATGTTACTCACTGCTACCTGGAAAGTTCCAGAATTAATCCAGTTTAAATTATGATGAGCATCAGCACAGTCCTGTCACTGGTGTGAGGCTACACAGTATACTGAAGGAGGGGACACAGCTCAGTAACAACCTCAATTTTGAAACAAACTGGCTTCATACCAGATACCTGGTCCAGCTGAGACAAAAGTCCCGGGAAATCCCAGGAGAGATAATGCACTGTCCTGCACCTCCCTATTTATAGAGCTTCCCTTCTGTGGAGACTCATCTCCATTTGTTTACCATGAACCCAGACACTCTGTAAATGCAGTGTATAGAGTGGGGTCACCAGACCCCGCAGCTGACAATACAAACCCGAGGTAAGCATCCACAGAAACTCCACTGATTTTCCAATGACAGGAACAAGTCAATTCCCCACACGGAACGTGCACGCGATCAGTGTTGAAAATTATTTCCACTGCTGAGTTTCTCATCCTGGCTGAGAGAGCCGTTGCATTTCTGCACACTCCCACAGTAAGAGTTCCTCTCTCCAAAGAAGCAGTTAACAATGTAACATTACCTTCCTCGATATCTCAGCAACTATAAGGGCAGCACCAGCAT
>NW_025138997.1:0-1220 GCF_004010195.1 Chiloscyllium plagiosum
CCTCTGTTTTCACTGACTGAACCCATTTTAGAGACACGTTGCCAAGTTACTCCGGATGCCACGTGTTTTTACCTTCGTTATCCCCCATGTGGCTCCTGGTCAAAGGCTTTTCTGAAATCCATGCAACCGACAGCAATTGGCCTACTCTCATCTACACACCTGGTCACCTCCTGAAAAGGTTCCACCAGATTGGTTTGGTATAACCCTACTCTGACAAAGCTGTGCTGACTCTCCATGATCAGATTGGTTTAGCATGGCCCTACTCTGACAAAGCTGTGCTGACTCTCCATGATCAGATTGGTTTGGCATGACCCTACTCTGACAAATATGTGCTGACTCTCCATGATCAGATTGGTTTGGCATGGCCCTACTCTGCCAAAGCTGTGCTGACTCTCCATGATCAGATTAGTTTGGCATGACCCTACTCTGACAAAGCTGTGCTGACTCTCCATGATCAGATTGGGTTGGCATGGCCCTACTCTGACAAAGCTGTGCTGACTCTCCATGATCAGATTGGCTTGGCATGGCCCTACTCTGACAAAGCTGTGCTGACTCTCCATGATCTTGATTTGATTTGATTTATTTATTGTCATGTGCACCAAATTACATCGAAAAATCTTTGTTTATGAGCAAAACAGGCAGATCATAGTAAGCAAGAATGTACAGATTAGAAACATTGATATAGAAGCATACAGGTAACATTGCACAGCACCTGCGACTCAACAGTGACCCTTCACCACTGTCTGTCCCCGCAGTGACCCTGCACAGCCATGTGACCCAGTAGTGATCCTGCACAGCCATGTGATCCAGCAGTGATCCTGCACCACTGTCTGACCCCGCAGTGACCCAGCACAGCCGTGTGACCCAGCAGTGACCCTGCACAGCCACCTGACCCAGCAGTGACCATGCACAGCCATCTGACCCTGCAGTGACCCTGCACAGTCGTGTGACCAAGTAGTGACCCTATACAGCCGTGTGACCCAGCAGTGACTGCACAGCCATGTGACCCAGCAGTGACCCTGTACTACTGTCAGCAGTGACCCTGCACAGCCATCTGACCCAGCAGTGACCCTGCACAGTTGTGCGACCCAGTAGTGACCCTATCCAGCCGTGTGACCCAGCAGTGACTGCACAGCCATGTGAGTCAGCAGTGACCCTGCACAGCCGTGTGACCCAGCAGTGACCCTGCACAGCCACCTGACCCTGCAGTGAGCCTGTAC
>NW_025138998.1:0-1220 GCF_004010195.1 Chiloscyllium plagiosum
AGAGGGAGATGGGACAATTGCTGGCAAGGGGGATGAGATTTATTTAGGATATTTGGTCGGTATGGGCGATCAGACCAAAAGGTATTTTTCCGTGGTGTACATCTCTGAAATTCTATTGCCTCTTGAGTGTATAACACAGGAACAGATGGAGGCTATTCAGCTTCTGAATTCTGTCAGGCAACTTGTTTGTTCAATTGCTGAGAGTAAAATACAAAAATACATCATTCAGATTTTGATGGTGTTTTACAAAAACAGGAGAAAGGCTTTTAGCCAAGAGAAGCTGTAAGGAATGTGAAGAGGCCATTCAGGCACTCGACTCTATTCCACAGGAGCAGCAGGTGAGCACAGAGCTATTGGAGCCTGTCAGTCAGTAGCAGGAGGAGGACATCTACTTTCGCAAACCATGGATCAGGAGGCAGTCACTCAACTGCCCAAGATTGGGACACATAACAGGACGCAGTTATTCAACTGCTTGAGACTGTGACACAGGGACAGGATGCAGTCACTCAGAGCTGAAACTGGGGCACAGGGAAATCTGTAGGTTAGTGAGGCCCCAGCATCCTGTTATGCAAGGACAGGAGGAGGTGACTCACTCCCCACCAGTATGGGACACTGGGAGAGAAGGGGAGTTTGCTTGGAACAAATAGAAATATATGAATGGATTGCATTAGTGGTCCACACAATCCTGCCCCAACGTTCACTCAGACCACGGCTGATCTGATTCTGATTCCCTCATTCCATTTTACGGAGACTGTCCTCTCTGCAGCCTCTGCTCCATTTGTTGGTCATGTTTTCACTAAGACCACGGCTGATCTGATTCTGATTCCATTTTACGGAGACTGTCCTCTCTGCAGCCTCTGCTCCATTTGTTGGTCATGTTGCAGACCCAGATGCTGCAAAAACACTCACCATCACTCATCCAGAAGGATGGATCTAACAGGATAAGTCAGGATTTGAGGGGTCCAATCACAAGAATGAAAACACAAAATAAAGGTATTGTCAGATGTTTCGTACTCTCACATTCGCAATCCAACTCGCATAACCAGCCCATCCATTACATATTCACGATGGAGCACTGTGTAGATCCGGCTCGTGTACGGCTGTATGCAACCCAGCTATGTGCAGAGTGAAACTTTGTGCAGCCTACACCAATACTTGATCTGTAATCCTGGGCTAAATGTTCAGTGTGGGGAGCTGTGCAGTCCGCACTGGCTCATTCA
>NW_025138999.1:0-1220 GCF_004010195.1 Chiloscyllium plagiosum
CACCGACGAGCTCTCCAACAGCACAATTTTTCATGAGAGAGAACAAAATGTGTGTGTCTGTGCGTGTGTGAGTGAGAGAGAGAAAAATTAACAAAGAAAAAAGGAAGTGAAGAGAGATAAAAGGAATGGAGAGAAAACGGAGCCACAGAGTGAGTGAGAGCAAGATGAGTCAGACGAGTCTGAAGTTATATCAGAAGACAGCATGAGGAGAAATACACAGAAATTTCATTTAGAAACTCCTTCAGACTGCAGGCCCTTTGTCTGGTGCCGTACCCTGTGAGCACTATGCTGTCATCCCAGATCACTTATCTCCAATAATATGACAGAACCGGGTTGCTGACGCTGAAAAGGATCCAAAAGAACAATAGATTAGTTCCAGGGAGAAGGTGAATTAATTTAAATATTCTTGGCCAACAGGAACTTGTGGTCCCTCTAGACACGGTGTGAGAGACAGGGCGTGAGATTCTCAGTGAGGGGGATCACTGACAGGGGGGAGATCAGCATCTCAGCTGTGGGTCAAATAATGACTGATAAAGGTTGAAAACCCCGTCCGTGGTGTTTAAATTCACATTTCAATTCATATAACTCCACATCGCAAGTGCATTTTAACAAACTTGCATCTTTGGAGTTTTCATGTTTTGGGATGTACAGAAAAGTTTGCTTTTTGTCCCTTTATTTTGTGTTGGGACCACAGTCCGATTGAATCCTAACTAAGTCTGTAGACAGAGGTCGAAACTGATTAGGAGTGTGTGTGTGTTGGCAGGGTGGGGGGTCCGTCATAGGTTTAATTAGAAACGAGGAGGTAAATGTACAGAGCTCAGGAGAGATTATTAAAATCTCCAGCACAGACGCAAATAAGACAGAGTGTATGGAAAGTGTAAGCAATCAGACTTCAAGCACACAAACAAATGAAAATGAGAAGAGCAACCGTTAATACAAGATTGAAGGGGTTATATCTGAATGCACGCAGTTTAAGGAATAGAGTAAATGAACTTGTGGCACAGATTGAAATTGGTAGGTATGACGTGATGGGCACCACAGATAAGTGGTTGCAAGGGGATCAGGATATTCAAGGACATATATCCTATTGAAAAGACAGTTAGCAGAGGGAGTGGGTTTACATTATTACTAAATGAAATTAAAGCAATAGTAAGAAAGGAAGTAAAGTCAGATGGTGTAGAATCTGTGTGGGTAGAATTGAGGAATCACAAAGATAAGAC
>NW_025139000.1:0-1220 GCF_004010195.1 Chiloscyllium plagiosum
CTCTCACACTCTCTGAGACACACTGTGACACTCCGTGACTCTCTCTGACTCTCTGAGACACACTGTGACTCTCCTTCACACTCTCTGAGACACACTGTGACACTCTCTGACACTCTCTAAGACACACTGTGACTCTCTCACACACTCTGTGAGACACACTGTGACACTCTGTGACTCTCTCTGACTCTGAGACACACTGTGACTCCCTCTGACTCTCTGAGACACACTGTGACTCTCCTTCACACTCTCTGAGACACACTGTGACACACTCACACTCTCTGAGACACACTGTGACACTCTCTCACACTTTCTGTGACACTCTGTGACTCTCTCTGAGACACACTGTGACTCTCTCTGACACTCACTGCGACACACTGTGACACTCTCTCACACTTTCTGTGACACTCTGTGACTCTCTCTGAGACACACTGTGACTCTCTCTGACACTCACTGCGACACACTGTGACACTCTCTCACACTTTCTGTGACACTCTGTGACTCTCTCTGAGACACACTGTGACTCTCTCTGACACTCACTGCGACACACTGTGACACTCTCTCACACTTTCTGTGACACTCTGTGACTCTCTCTGACTCTCTGAGACACACTGTGACTCTCTCTGACACTCACTGCGACACACTGTGACACTCTCTCACACTTTCTGTGACACTCTGTGACTCTCTCTGACTCTCTGAGACACACTGTGACTCTCTCTGACACTCACTGCGACACACTGTGACACTCTCTCACACTTTCTGTGACACTCTGTGACTCTCTCTGACTCTCTGAGACACACTGTGACTCTCTCTGACACTCACTGCGACACACTGTGACACTCTCTCACACTTTCTGTGACACTCTGTGACTCTGTCTGACTCTCTGAGACACACTGTGACTCTCTCTCACACTCTCTGAGACGCACTGTGGCTCTCTCTCACACTCTCTGAGACACACTGCGACTCTCTCACACTCTCTGAGGCACACTGTGACTCTCACACTCTCTGAGACACACTGTGACACTCTCTGACACTCTCTGAGACACACTGTGACTCTCTCTCACACTCTCGGAGACACACTGTGACACTCTCACTCTCTCTGAGACACACTGTGACACTCACTGACACTCTCTGAGACACACTGTGACTCTCTCTCACACTCTCTGAGACACACTGTGGCTCTCTCTCAAACTCTCTGAGACACACTGCGACTCTCTCACTCT
>NW_025139001.1:0-1220 GCF_004010195.1 Chiloscyllium plagiosum
CCCAGGTTACAGGAGGGCAGACTGTCACCTCCAAGTTGCAGAGGGCTGACTGTTACTCCCAGATTACAGAAAGATTGACTCTCACGCCCATGTTACAGGAGGACAGACTGTCACTCCCAGGTTACAGAAGGTCAGACTGTCACTCCCAGGTTCCTGGAGGATTGACTGTCACTCCCAGGTTACAGGAGGGCAGACTGTCGCTCCCAGGTTACAGGAGGACAGTCTGTCAGTCCCAGGTTACAGGAGGACTGTCTGTCACTCCCAGGTTGCAGGAGGACAAACTGTCGCACCCAGGTTACAGGAGGGCAGACAGTCACTCCCAGGTTACGGGAACATTAACTCTCACGCCCAGGTTACAGGAGGACTGACTGTCACTCCCAGGTTACAGGAGGTCTGACTGTCACTGCCAGGATACAGGAGGCCAGACTGTCGCTCCCAGGTTACAGGAGGACAGACTGTCGCACCCAAGTTACAGGAGGACAGACTGTCACTCCCAGGATACAGAAGGACAAACTGTCGCACCCAGGTTACAGGAGGACAGACTGTCACTCCCAGGTTACAGGAGGACAGACTGTCACTCCCAGGTTGCAGGAGGATTGACTGTCACTCCCAGGTTACAGGAGGGCAGACTGTCACTTCCAGGTTGCAGGAGGACTGACTGTCACTCCCAGGTTACAGGAGGACAGACTGTCACTCCCATGTTACACGTGGACTGACTGTCACTCCCAGGTTACAGGCGGACTGACTGTCACTCCCAGGTTACAGGAGGACAGACTGTCACTCCCAGGTTGCAGGAGGATTGACTGTCACTCCCAGGTTACAGGAGGGCAGACTGTCGCTCCCAATTTACAGGAGGACAAACTGTCGCTCCCAGGTTACAGGAGGACAGACTGTCGCACCCAAGTTACAGGATACAGACTGTCGCTCCCAGGTTACAGGAGGACAGACTGTCGCACCCAGGATACAGGAGGACAGACTATCGCACCCAGGTTAATGGAGGGCAGACAGTCACTCCCAGGTTGCAGGAGGACAGACTGTCATTACCAGGTTACAGGAGGACAGACTGTCACTCCCAAGTTACAGGAGGACAGACTGTCACTCCCAGGTTACAGGAGGGCAGACTGTCGCTCCCAAGTTACAGGAGGACAGACTGTCGCTCCCAGGTTACAGGAGGACAGACTGTCGCACCCAGGTTACAGGAGGGCAGACAGTCACTCCCA
>NW_025139002.1:0-1220 GCF_004010195.1 Chiloscyllium plagiosum
CACGCTGAGATCAGGAGTCCGGGTCCCACGCTGCGGCCAGGAGTCCGGGTCCCACGCTGCGGCCAGGAGTCCGGGTCCACGCTGCGGCCAGGAGTCCGGGTCCCACGCTGCGGCCAGGAGTCCGGGTCCCACTCTGAGATCAGGAGTCCGGGTCCCACTCTGAGATCAGGAGTCCGGGGACCCCGCTGAGATCAGGAGTCTGGGACCCCGCTGAAATCAGGAGTCTGGGTCCACACTGAGATCAGGAGTCTGGGTCCCACGCTGAGGCCAGGAGTCTGGGACCACGCTGAGATCAGGAGTCCGGGTCCCACGCTGAGATCAGGAGTCTGGGACCCCGCTGAGGCCAGGAGTCCGGGTCCCACGCTGAGGCCAGGAGTCCGGGTCCCACGCTGAGATCAGGAGTCCGGGTCCCACGCTGAGATCAGGAGTCCGGGCCCCACGCTGAGATCAGGAGTCCGGGCCCCACGCTGAGATCAGGAGTCCGGGTCCCACGCTGAGATCAGGAGTCCGGGTCCCACGCTGAGGCCGGGAGTCCGGGTCCCACGCTGAGATCAGGAGTCCGGGTCCCACACTGAGATCAGGAGTCTGGGTCCCACGCTGAGATCAGAAGTCCGGGATCCACGCTGAGGCCGGGAGTCCGGGTCCCACACTGAGATCAGGAGTTTGGGTCACACGTTGAGATCAGGAGTCCGGGTCCCACGCTGAGGCCAGGAGTCTGGGACCCCGCTGAGGCCGGGAGTCCAGGTCCCACGCTGAGATCAGGAGTTTGGGTCACACGTTGAGATCAGGAGTCCGGGTCCCACGCTGAGGCCAGGAGTCTGGGACCGCGCTGAGGCCGGGAGTCCAGGTCCCACGCTGAGATCAGGAGTCTGGGTCCACGCTGAGGCCAGGAGTCCGGGTCCCACGCTGAGGCCAGGAGTCCGGGTCCCACGCTGAGGCCGGGAGTCCGGGTCCCACACTGAGATCAGGAGTCTGAGTCCACGCTGAGTGCGGCAGTCAAGGTCCCACGCTGAGATCAGGAGTCCGGGTCCCACGCTGAGGCCGGGAGTCCGGGTCCCACGCTGAGGCCAGGAGTCTGGGACCCCGCTGAGATCAGGAGTCCGGGTCCCACGCTGAGGCCAGGAGTCCGGGTCCCACGCTGAGGCCAGGAGTCCGGGTCCCACGCTGAGGCCAGGAGTCCGGGACCCCGCTGAGATCAGGAGTCCGGGTCCCACGCTGAG
>NW_025139003.1:0-1220 GCF_004010195.1 Chiloscyllium plagiosum
AGGACCTGATCAGGTGTACCCGAAACCTCTGTGCGAAGTTAGGGAAGTGATTTCTGGGCCTCTTGCTGAGGTATTTATATCACCGATAGTCACAGGTGAGGTACCAGAAGACTGGAGGCTAGCTAACATGTTGCTACTGTTTAAGAAAAGTGGTAAGAACAAAATAGGGAACGATAGACCGGTGGGCCTGACGTCGGTGGTGTGCAAGTTGTTGGAGAGAACCCTGAGGGACAAGATGTAAATGTATTTGGAAAGGCAAGGACTGATTCGGGATGCTCAACATGGCTTTGTGTGAGCGAAATTATATCTCTCAAACTTGATTGAGTATTTTGAAGAAGAAGCAAAGATGATTGATGAGGGCAGAACAGTAGACGTGATCTATATGGAATTCAGGAAGGCGGTCGACAAGGGGCCGCATGGGAGACTGATTAGCAAGATCAGATCTCGTGGAATACAGGGAGAACTAGCCATTCGGACACAGACCTGGCTTAAGTGTAGAAGGCAGAGGGTGGTGGTGGAGGGTTGTTTCTCAGATTAGAGGCCAGTGACCAGTGGAGTGCCACAAGGATTGGTGCCGGATCCACTACTTCTCATCATTTATATAAATGATTTGGATGTGAGCTTAAGAGGTACAGTTAGTAAATTGCTGATGACAACAAAATTGGAGGTGTAGTGGACAGCGAAGAAAGTTATCTCCGATTACATCGGGATGTTGATCAAATGGGCTGAGAAGTGGCAGGTGGAGTTTAATTTAGACAAATGCGATGTGCTGCACTTGGGGAAAGCAAGCCTTAGCAGGACTTATACACTTAATGGTAAGGTCCTGGGGAATGCTGCTGAACCAAAGGTCCTTGGAGGTCAGGTTCATAGCTCCGTGAAATTGGAGTGGGAGATAGGTAGGATAGAGAAGAAGATGTTTGGTATGCTTTTCTTTATTGGTCAGAATATTGAGTACAGGAGTTGGGAGGTCATATTGCGGCTGTCCAGAACATGGTTTAGGCCACTTTTGGAATATTGCGTGTAATTCTGGTCTTTTTCCTATTGGAAGGATTTTGTGAAACTTGAAAGGGTTCAGAAAAAAATTACAAGGATGTTGCCTGAGATGTAGGACTTGAGCTATAGGGAGAGGTTGAATACGCTGGGGCTGTTTTCCTTGAAGCGCCACAGGCTGAGTTGTGACAGTCATAGAAGTTTATAAATTCATGAGGAGCATGGATTGG
>NW_025139004.1:0-1220 GCF_004010195.1 Chiloscyllium plagiosum
AATCGTATTTGCAAGATCAGTTCCAGGGTAGGTAAGAGCAGCTGACAATATTCAAGCAAGACAGGAAGCATGGGACTTTCCTGATTCTGATTATGGGACTCATTTCCAGAACGGATGCGAGTAGCTATATATATCTAATGCGCTGTTCTGAATGTGCTGACCTATCTGTACCCATATCTGCTTGTGATTCCGAATCGCCATTGTTACAACAGAAGTGACTGTTGTAATTCAGAGGTAGGAATTCTTGACCAGGGTCAACTCAACAGAGCCTCAGATAAGATTAAATTCTCATTTCGTGAAATGTTACGATTGAAAATTATTTTATGAGAACAAAACTTGTTTCATCTGGTGTGAATTCAGTCTGCATCATTGACCCGAATCTCTATGGTAGGACAGTTCAGTTCACCTGTCACAGTGTGAGCTCTATCTGTAGGCCTTGTGTGCCTTAACCACTTTTCACAACACCACCCAGCCCTCCCACCATCTCCCACATCCGTTGTCTTCTTTTTCTGATACAGACAGACGCGGATATCATTTTCATCAGGTTTTGTGGAGATTTTTTCTTTGTAAGTTTACTGTAGAAAAAATATTGATCTGGCTGATTCAGCTCAATTATCACTTCAACCAAAACGTAAAACTATCTTTGTCCTTGCAATGCCCTTCAGTCCCCATAACAATCCTTATCTCTGTAATATCCCACTGTCTTTGCACACCTTTCTATCTCTGTCAACCTATCCCAAATTTACATTCATTGTGGTTTCAGGTACTGAATAAACAAAGACTTTCAGCATTTATAAAAGAAGGATTAAAAAGTCCACCACAGTGAAGCAGCATTGTATGTATAGGTTGGGATCAGTATTTTTGTGATGCTAATCAATTTACATGCTACTCCTCACTGTCCTCTCCCTGATTCCTTTGCATTGATTCTCTAGATATTGTCTAAATATCAGAAATTTCTACAATACAGAGGAGATTACTCTCGAAATTGTATGCACTGATTAAAAAGAAGGTGCCACCCGCCTTCATCCTTTAAAAAAAAAACAATCATTGTTATGATTCCACAGAGACTGTAGGACTTGAGGTTCAGATCTATGCACATGTATAATATTTTCCCCAGTTTCTGCCTCGACTCTGCTTCCATGCATGACGTCCAGATCCCTTCCTTACTCTTGGTAAAATAACAAATGTTCTCACCACTTCTCTAATATTTCAAACAATTG
>NW_025139005.1:0-1220 GCF_004010195.1 Chiloscyllium plagiosum
GTAATAGATAGATGAAGGTGAGGAATGCAATCGGTAAATGAAGGTGGGGAATGTAATAGGTAGATGAAGGTGAGGAATGTAATAGGTAGATGAAGGTGAGGAATGTAATAGGTAGATGAAGGTGGAGAATATAATAGGTAGATGAAGATAGGAATGTGAAAGGTAGATGAAGGTGGGGAATGTTATAGGTAGATGAAGGTGAGGAATGTAATAGATAGATGAAGGTGAGGAATATAATAGGTAGATGAAGGTGAGGAATGTAATAGGTAGATGAAGTTGGGAAATGCAATAGGTGAATGAAGGTGGAGAATGTAATAGATAGATGAAGGTGAGGAATGTAATAGGTAGATGAAGGTGGGGAATGTAATAGATAGATGAATGTGAGGAATGTAATAGGTAGATGAAGGTGGAGAATGTAATAGGTAAATGAAGGTGAAGAATGTAAGAGATAGATGACGGTGAGGAATGTAATAGGTAGATGAATGTGAGGAATGTAATAGGTAGATGAATGTGGGGAATGTAATAGGTAGATGAAGGTGGGGAACAAAATAGGTTGATGAATTTGGGAAATGTAATGGGTAGATGAATGTGGGGAGTGTAGTCAGTAGATGAAGGTGGGGAATGTATTAGGTAGATAAAGGTGGGGAATGTCATAGGTAGATTTAGTTGGGGAATGTATTAGATAGATGAAGATGGGGAATGTAATAGGTAGCTGAAGGTGGGGAATGTAATACTTAGATGAAGGTGAGGAATGTAATAGGTAGATCAAGGTGGGGAATGTCATAGGTAGATGAAGGTGGGTATGTAATAGATAGATGAAGATGGGGAACGTAATAGGTACCTGAAGATGGGGAATGTAATAGGTAGATGAAGGTAAGGAATGTAATAGGTAGATGAAGGTGGCAAATGCAATAGGTACATGAAATTGGGCATTTCATATGTAGATGAAGGTGTGGAATGTAATTGGTAGATGAAGGTGTGGAATATAATAGATATATGAAGGTGTGAAATGTAATATGTAGATGTAGATGTGGAATGTAATAGATAGATGAAGGTGAGAAATGTATTAGGTAGATGAAGATGAGAATATAATAGGTATTTGAAGATGGGGAATATAATAGGTAGATGAAGGTGAGGAATGTAATAGATAAATGAAGGTGGCGAATGCAATAGGTAAATGAAGGTGGGGAATGTAATAGATAGATGAAGGTGAGGAATGT
>NW_025139006.1:0-1220 GCF_004010195.1 Chiloscyllium plagiosum
CTCGAGACTGGGACACAGAAACAGGAGGGTGTTGCTCAACTGCATGAGACTGGGACACAGGAACAGAAGGCAGGCACTCAACTGCTCGAGACTGAGAGACAGGAACAGCAGGCAGTCATTCAACTGCTTAAGACTGGGATAGAGGAAGGGGAGGCAGTCACTGAACTGCACGAGACAGGGACACAGGAACAGGAGGCAGTCATTCAACTGTTCGAGACAGGGACACAGGAACAGGAGGCAGTCACTCAACTGAATGAGACTGGGAAACAGGAACAGAAGCCGGCACTCAACTGCTCGAGACTGGGACACAGGAACAGGAGGCAGTCATTCAACTTTTCGATACTGGGACACAGGAACAGGAGGCAGTCATTCAATTGCACGAGACAGGGACACAGGAACAGGAGGGAGTCATTCTACTGCTCGAAACTGGGACACAGGAACAGGAGGCAATCACTCAACTGCTCGATACTGGGACACAGGAACAGAAGGCAGGCTCTCAACTGCTCGTGACTGGGACACAGGAACAGGAGGCAGTCACTCAACTGCTCGAGACTGGGACACAGGAACAGGAGGCAGTCACTCAACTGTTCGAAACTGGGACACAGGGACAGGAGGCATCACTCAATTGCTCGAGACTGGGACACAGGAATACGAGGCAGTCACTCAACTGCTCGAGTCTGGGACACAGAAACAGGAGGGTGTTACTCAACTGCTCGAGACTGGGACACAGAAACTGGAGGCAGTCACTCAAATGCTCGAGTCTGGGTCACAGGAACAGGATGCAGTCACTCAACTGCTCAAGACTGGGAAACAGGAACACGAGGCAGTCATTCAACTGCTCGCGACTGGTTCAATGGAACAGGATCCAGTCACTCAACTGCTCGAGACTAGGACACAGAAACAGGAAGCAGTCACTCAACTGCATGAGACTGGGACACAGGAACAGAAGGCAGGCACTCAACTGCTCGAGACTGGGAGACAGGAACAGCAGGCAGTCATTCAACTGCTTAAGACTGGGATAGAGGAAGGGGAGGCAGTCACGTACTACTCAAGTGCTCGAAACTGGGACACAGGGACAGGAGGGAGTCATTCAACTGCTTGAGACTGGGACACAGGAACAGGAGGCAATCATTCAACTGCATGAGACTGGGACAAAGAAACAGGAGAGCGTTACTCAACTGCTCGAAACAGGAACAGGAGGCAGTCACTCAACTGCTCGA
>NW_025139007.1:0-1220 GCF_004010195.1 Chiloscyllium plagiosum
GATGGAGCAGGTCAACATTCATCAGTTTTACATCCAACAGAGTTTATTTACAGAGTACCAAATGAAACACAAACAAAAGAGAAGCGAATATAGAATAACTTAATGTATCCTAAAATCCAACAGACGATCTCAACTTAAATATTGCTTCAGGTTCTTGCAACAATCCCCATAAACACCACAAGGCAAAATCGGCAAAATCAAAATCATGTCGTTGTTCCTTTCACCAGCAGTCTGAAAAACTGACTGATTTGTAACAACAAATCAAACTAAACCAGACCAGAGAAAAGCTGAGCAAGAAGAATTCCCACTCATCTTTCATTCTATATGCTTTAACATTTGAAAGTTCTTTTCCCGAGACAGTATCCATTCGCTATCATGAATCTGGCCCTAAAATCCAATCAAACAAGACACCCTGGAACCGCTGAAGGACAAACACTCCATGAAATACACCAAGGACAACACAACCTTTGTAATGGAGCATCATCATCACACACATAATGTCCTGACCTCCACAGCCGTCTGTGACAATGATTTCCACAGTTTAACCCCCCTCTGGTTGAGGAAATTCATTTCCTTCTCAGTTCGAAAGGTGGTCCCTTCACTCGAAGGCTGTGCGCTCAGACCTTAGTCTCTCCTGCGTGTGGAAACAGCACACAAGCACAAACTGAAATGGGAGGACTCTTCGCGAAAGGAAGTACAATGCTGCTCTGAGGCTGTGAATGACAGATTCTGGGACTGCTTGGGATTGGTAGACTGTACCGTGTTCAAGTATCGAGCGGAAAACCTCAATGAGCACATCACCACCATCACGGATATCTTGGGAATATGCGCGCAGGATTGCATTATGAAGAATTTAATCCGGCTGTTCCCCAAACATAAACCTTGAGTGAACCAGGAAATCCGTTCCTACTGGAGACAAGACGGGCAACATCCAAGTGGGAAGAGCCAGTTATATACAGCGAATCCATATCTGACCTCCACCGGGCCATCAGAGATGCCAAAAGGGAGTACCAACCGCAGGAGAGGTCCTTAGAGGTGAACACAACTCGACTGGTAAGGCATCAATTCGGGGAAGTGTAGTATTATCTGTGGACTCGAGGGCTCTGGTCATCTTATTCAGCGATAATGGCTGGTCCATCGTGTACCATGTGCAGTTGCCTTTGACCTCCACAGAGAGGACTGGAATAATGGAGGGGTCACACTGTCTGTGGACTTCATGT
>NW_025139008.1:0-1220 GCF_004010195.1 Chiloscyllium plagiosum
GTAGATGAGAGTAAACCGGTCGATGTGGTGTATGTGGATTTCAGCAAGGTGTTCGATAAGATTCCCCACAGTAGGCTATTATACAAAATGCGGAGGAATGGGATTGTGGGAGACATAACAGTTTGGATCAGTAATTGGCTTGCTGAAAGAAAACAGAGGGTTGCAGTTGATGAAACATGTTCAGCTTGGTGTCCAGTTACTAGCGGCGTACCGCAAGGGTCGGTGTTGGGTCCACTGCTGTTCGTCATTTTTATAAATGATCTGGATGAGGGCTTAGAAGGGTGGGTTAGTAAACTTGCGGACGACACTAAGGTCGGTGGAGTTGTGGATAGTGATGAAGGATGTAGTAGGTTGCAGAGAGACATAGATAGGATGCAGAGCTGGGCTGAGAGGTGGCAAATGGAGTTTAATGTGGACAAGTATGAGGTGATACACTTTGGATAGAGTAATCCGAATGCAAAGTACTGGGCTAATGGTAAGATTCTTGGGAGTGCAGATGAGCAGAGAGACCTCAGTGTCCATGTACACAGATTCCTGATATTTGCCACCCAGATTGACAGGGTTGTTAAGAAGGCACACAGTGTTTTGGCCTTTATTAATAGAGAGATTGAGTTCCGGAACCAGGAGGATATGCTGCAGCTGTATAAAGCTCTGGTACGGCCACACTTGGAGTATTGTGTACAGTTCTGGTCACCGCATTATAAGAAGGATGTGGAAGCTTTGGAAAGGGTGCAGAGGAGATTTACTAGGGATGTTGCCTGGTATGGAAGGAATGTCTTACGAGGAAAGGCTGAGGGCCTTGAGGCTGTTCTCGTTAGAGAGAAGAAAGTTGAGAGGTGACTTAATAGAGACATACAAGATAATCGGAGAGTTAGATAGGGTGGACAGGGAGAGCCTTTTTCAAAGTATGGGGTCGATAACATGAGGGGACACAACTTTAAAGTGAGAGGAGATAGGTATAAGACAGATGTCAGAGGAGTAAGGGTATGGAATGCTTTACCTGCAACGGTAGTAGATTCGCCAAGTTTAAGTGCCTTTAAGTCGTCGTTGGATAGGCATATGGACGTACATGGAATAGTGTAGGTGGGATGGGCTTCAGATTAGTATGACAGGGTGGCGCAACATTGAGGGCCGAAGGGCCTGTACTGCCCTGTAATGTTCTATGTTCTATGTTCTATACCAAGATCCCAGGTCGCTACTTTCTGAGGCAGAGTTCCAAG
>NW_025139009.1:0-1220 GCF_004010195.1 Chiloscyllium plagiosum
ACATAGGTAGGAGGAGGTCTGAGGATGTTAGGCTGGCTTTCAGGGAGCTAAGTTGGAAGCTCAAAGTTAGAACGAACAGAGTTGTTGTCTCTGGTTTGTTACCCGTGCCACGTGATGGAGAGTCGAGGAATAGGGAGAGAGAAATGTTAAATACGTGGCTACAGGGATGGTGCAGGAGGGATGGATTCCCGTATTTGGATAACTGGGGTTCTTTCTGGGGAAGGTGGGACCCCTATAAATGGGATGGTCTGCACCTGAACCTGAGAGCCACCAGTATCCTTGGTGGGAAGTTTGCTAGTGCTCTTGGCGAGGGGCGGTTTAAACTAACTCTGCAGGGGCATGGGAACCCAGACTGTAGCTTTCAGTTGCAGGACCTGGAGTGTAGGGAGGTTTGGAACATGGCATCAATTTCAACGGAGGGTGCCTGTAAACAGGAAAGTGACTTGAAGTGTGTATACTTCAATGCAACAAGTATACGAAATAAGGCAGGTGAACTTGCAGGGTGGGTTGGTACCTGGGACTTCGATGTTGTGGCTATTACGGAGACATGGGTAGAACAGGGACAGGATTGGCTGTTGCAGGTCCCAGGGTTTAAATGTTTTAGTAGGGTCAGAGGTGGGGGTAAAAGAGGGGGAGGTGTGGCATTGCTTGTCAAAGATAGTATTACAGCTGTGGAATGGACGATGGATGAAGACTCGCCATCTGAGGTAGTTTGGGCCGAGGTTATGAATAGGAAAGGTGAGGTCACCCTGTTAGGAGTTTTTTACAGGCCTCCTAATAGTCCTAGAAACGAAGAAGAAAGGATTGCGAGGATGATTCCAGAGAAGAGTGTAAGTAATATGGTGGTTGTTATGGGGGACTTTAACTTTCCTGATATTGATTGGGAAAGCTATAGTTCAAGTTCGTTAGATTGGTCAGTGTTTGTCCAATGTGTGCAGGAGGGTTTCCTGACACAATATGTAGATAGGCCAACAAGAGGTGAGGCCATACTGGATTTGGTTCTGGGTAATGAACCAGGCCAGGTGTTAGAATTAGAGGTAGGTGAGCACTTTGGGGACAGTGACCACAATTCGGTGACTTTTAATCTCGTGATGGAGAGGGATAAGTGTGCACTACAGGGCAAGAGTTATAGCTGGGGGCAGGGAAATTATGATGCGGTGAGGCATGACTTAGGATGCGTGGCTTGGAAAAGTAAGCTTCAAAACAAGGGCGTAATTGAT
>NW_025139010.1:0-1220 GCF_004010195.1 Chiloscyllium plagiosum
CTTTGATAAGATACAGCACAGCAGGGTGATAAGTTAACAGCACGGGATTAATTGCAAATTAGAGGTTTGACTGCCTGCCAGAAGGCAGAAAATAAGGATAACGGGACATATTTACAGGATTGCAGATGGGTATTCGTGGACTTGCACAGGGGCGATTGTTTGGACCATAGCTATTCACATTTTGCATTTCCGATCAGGACAAAGGAACTGAGGGCATTGTTGTGACGTTTGCAAATGCCACAAAAGTAAGTGGAAGGACAGATCGTTTTGAGAAAGTGGGGAGAGTGCAGAAGGACCTGGACAGGCTGGCAGTGTGGACAAAGTGGCAGACAGAACACAATGTTGGAAAGTGTGGGGTCATGCACTTTTGTAGAAACGATAAATGTGGGAATCTTTTTCTGAACGGGGAAAGGCGTCAGACACTTGAAACGCAAAAGGATTTGGGAGTCTCAGTTCCTGAATTCTCTTTAGGTTAACAGATAGGTTCAGTTAGCAAATCACAGAGCAAATGCCATTTAACATTTATTTGAAGGAAGCTATAATGTACAAGCAAAGATGGGCAGGTGAGATTGAATCAGCTCTGGTCACAATGCATTTGGAAGGTTGAGAGCAGCTTTGGACCAATATCTAAGGAAGAATGCGATGGTTTTGGATGGACTCCAGACGTAAATTTGCAAGAATGAACCCAGGATGAAGGGCTTCTCATAAAAATAGCTGTTGAGGACTCTGGGTCTATATTCAATTGAGTTTAGAAGTAGGAAGGACAGATTGGGAGGCAAAAGAGAAGGAGGAGCATTGCTTTTGATTGAAGAAAATATTACTGCGGTCATGTTTCAAAATCTTTTTTTAAAGTCATTCATTTGAAAATATGGGTTTGGAATAAGGATGGAATAATCACCTTGATGCAATTGTACTGTACACCCGCCCTCGCCATTGATCAGAGGAAAATGAGAGAAGGAATATGCAGAGAGATTTTAAATATATGTAAGATCAAAAAGGTTATCATGGAGGATGCGATGGTTTTGGATGGACCCCAGAAGTAGGTTTACAAGAATGAACCCAGGATGAAGGGCTTCTCATGAAAATAGGTCTATATTCAGTTGAGTTTCGAAGTCGGTATAATAGGAAGTAAAGAATAGGCGGCGAGAGAGAAGGAGGAGTAGTGTTTTTGATTAAGGAAAACATACCTGATGTAATGTTTTGAAATCCTTCGAAAGTCA
>NW_025139011.1:0-1220 GCF_004010195.1 Chiloscyllium plagiosum
TCCACCTGGAGCAGGTCTTGGGAGCAGGATCCCTTATGTTTCTGCCTTGGAGGCAAAAGCACCATCCTAAAATTGGGCATTTCAAATTCTGAGCAACAGGGCACCAATAAATGATGGTTGAAAACTAACCATTCTGTTCATTTTACTTTCCGCAAAGCAACTTTTCAGAAATATTATTGCGTACCTCTGGAGCAGGCAAGACTCGGACTCTGGTCACCTGACTTAGAGATGGGGACATTACCACTGCACAATATGCCTCTGAAGGCACATTACGCTTAGTAACATTGCACCTCACCCTTTAAGTACTTGTGAATAATTTAGATTGCTACTCCCAATATTCAACACGGGAGCAAAATTGGGCTCTTGCGATACTTCTACCTCTGGCCCAGGAGCCCTGGGTTCAAGACCCAGCTTCTCTAAAGATGGGTCTGAACAGATTGATTGAAATATTTAGAGACTCTTTTGGCTGGGTTTTTGTATTCATTCACAGGAGAAAAGCTTTGCTGGCTCAGGAAGCATTTAATTCACCTCCCTAATTGCCCAGAGGCCAGTTGTGATTGAGTCACATTGGCTAGGTGGTCTGGAGTCACATGTAGGCCAAACCAGGTAAGGATGGCAGTTTCCTTCCCTAAAGAACATCAGTGAACCAGGAGGACTTTTCCCAAAAGTCAACAATAGATTCACAGTCATTGTGAGACCCTTCATTCCTGATTTTGTACAGAATGCAAACTCCACCAGCTGCTACGGTGGAATTTGAACTTGGGGACCAGGCTCATTACCAGCATCCCTGGTTAACAGTTTCGTGACAATACCACTAGGCCATTGCTTCCCCTAGCCCAGAGGCCTCCGTTTAAAACCCATCTACTTCAGAGCTGTGCCACAACGCATCTGAATGCGAGTTTAAGAAGCATCCAGAAGTACATAATTAATTTATCCTACAAGTTAATTTTGGGTGAGTGTTGCGAAGATGTGGGGTGTACTATACCTTTAAGAGAGTTAAAAGCTACAGAAATACCTGACAGAAAAAAAGAAAAGATAATGTAACGTGCCCCAGCTACTGGTGTAGCTAGGGTAGCTGGTTGCCAGGAAACGACAAAACAGAATCGAATTAGGCCAATCAATTTAAATCATACCCCAAAAAATACCAAACTCCAATCCAGTTTGAATTTGGTATATTGACAATCTTAAAAAGATACAATCCAGTGCTTTAGGGGTATAAG
>NW_025139012.1:0-1220 GCF_004010195.1 Chiloscyllium plagiosum
ATTTGTAATTTATTTTTTTGAAAATATTTTTATCTGTGTCTTCATAATTATTGTACAATAAATTCATGTCTTCAAAGAACTGTGTTAAAATGAATATATTGTTTTATTAAATTGAATCCTTAGTTTTATTCTCTCATTCCTCAGCTACGCCCAGTACACTCTCCTCAGGGTCCTTGATGTTCAATATGAACATCTCTTATTCTCAGGCCTGAAGTGCCCTGACCTTGTAGAGGCCATGGGGGGCATGGATGTGGTTATTTTCCAAGTTCGAAGGGCTCCAAACCAGTGGGCATAGATTTAAGGTGAGAGGTGTAAGATTAAAAAGATACTTGAAGAGGTAACTTTTTTACACAGAGGATAGTGTGTGTATGGGACGAACTGGCAGAAAAAGTGATGGAGGCTGGTTCATTTACAACATTTAAGAGGCAATGGATGGGAATGTGAATAAGAACCGTTTAGAGGATTTTGGGTCTAATGCTGGCAAAGATTACTACATCAGATTGGAATATCTGGTCGGTGCAGATAAGCTGGACTGAAGGGTCTGTTTCCGTGCTGTATGACACTATGATTCCATCAGGCCTTCATTCTAGCAAAGAGTAAAGTAAAACATCAGTGAAAAGCTTCTAAAACCATTGCATATTTTCCTTTCAGTTTAGGGGTTCATTACGAGAGACAATACTTCAGATGTAGTCTCAGCATTGTCATGTACAAATGCAGTAGATTAGATTAGATTAGATTACTTACAGTGTGGAAACAGGCCCTTCGGCCCAACAAGTCCACACCGCCCCGCCGAAGCGCAACCCACCCATACCCCCACATTTACCCCTTACCTAACACTACGGGCAATTTAGCATGGCCAATTCACCTGACCTGCACATCTTTGGACTGTGGGAGGAAACCGGAGCACCCGGAGGAAACCCACGCAGACACGGGGAGAACGTGCAAATTCCACACAGTCAGTCGCCTGAGGCAGGAATTTAACCCGGGTCTCTGACGCTGCGAGGCAGCAGTGCTAACCACTGTGCCACCGTGCCGCCATTAGTAGTACATCCTAATGATTATAACTAATAGCCTTTGCATAAAACAGCAAGATTCGATACCATTTTCTAATTATTGGCTGAATCTGCTGATTAGGTTTACGTGGCTCATGTACCGGAATGCACAAATCCTTCTAAACCAATGAGTTGTGTGATTTTCTCTCCATTTAAGTAGGTTACTGT
>NW_025139013.1:0-1220 GCF_004010195.1 Chiloscyllium plagiosum
TCCATCCATTCTTGTCTTTGTAACCTTCCCCAGGTATGATAATCTCTGTATGGGGTGAAAGCAGGAACAGGGCACCGAATAACATGGTCAGTTGTGAACACATTGAATAGTGGGGCAGGCTGGTGGGGATGAATGGCTGACACCTGCCATTCTTTCCTATTGTTTTGTGGCACTGCCTGTCTCTGTGTCTTGTTTATTCCCTATTATGCTCTCAACTGTCTAACCTACACAAACTCCTATCACTCGAACTTTCTCAGACCACTGACTCCGCTCTGTCAAAACTCCTCCAATCCATCCAAACTCTCGATCTGTTTACTCCACCAGCCAGATAACCCTTCCTATTTTTGTAACGTCGTTTAACTGCTGGAACTCTCCCTTTGTCTGTTACATAATATCCTGCAGCGTCTTTACCTTCGTGTGCTCATCAGATCCAAACAGTCGTCCCTGCCTCTGTGAACTAATCCCACACACTGACACTGCTTTTGACATTGAACACTTCTCTGTCTCTGTTAACTTCTTCTGGTCCTGCAGACCTCCTTGTCTGTATAGTCCTGTCCAGTTCATCATTCCACATTGTCTCTTCGGTTTATACCAGACTCAGTTTCCCTCCTTCCAACTGTAACCTCTTTCAGACCTTACAATCATCTCTCTCTGCAACTGATCCAGCAGCTATGTCACTCCCCATCTGTCAGGCCATCTCCAGTCCAGGCAGATTCTGCCAGACTAAATCTGTATCTCTTGTAGCTCCAACTGTCATCGTTATCTTTACATTCTCCCTTTTCCTGCAACCCTCCCTGTCTCTGTAACGCCTGCAGCTCGAACTCCCACCTCTGTCTATGTAATGCCCAGTCGCTATAATCCTCGCTTTTTCTCTTTCCTTTAGGAATCATAACCCTTTACGTCCATATGGCATATGCCATCCGACAACCTATTTGCTCACTAACCAGCATCAGTGATCTCAAACCACCCGAATTCTGCAACATCCTTCACTCTCTCCAAACATTCTTTTACCTGTAGCCTTCTCTCGTGCCTGCATTTCCCTTTCAATCCGGATTTAGGTCCATGCTTAGGGAAGCAACGTCTCAGTGCCGACCCTGTAAGAACACTAACGATTCTTTGCTGTATCAATAAATTTGCCTTGTATTCTAAATTCTAATGAGTTTAATTTCAATGTTCGCCATATCTTCCATCAACATCCCCACATTTGGAAGATCAGTCCA
>NW_025139014.1:0-1220 GCF_004010195.1 Chiloscyllium plagiosum
ATGGGTGCTGAGGAAAAATAAACACGACCGTAGCTCGGCAATAGTGTGGGGGTAATACAAAACAAAACAAAAAAAAAAGCTGCGGTGTCAACACCACGGCAGGAACCCCTTCACCAGTTTAAACTGAGCACTATGTAATGAGACAGTCTCTGCCGAAAGATTCTCTCTCCCGTAGATGGAAAGGACCACTCTTGGTCTGTCTCACGACCACGACAGCTGTCACGCTCCAAGGGAGACCAGAATGTGACCCAGTGAAAGAGGGCTCCGCCGCCACAGATGGACAACCAATCCGCAGGATACCACCTCGACAAAATCACAGGATTTTCTACACAGCCCAGAACCTCTCACATGAACACCCAACCTTGACCATCACTGACACCACCGCATGGGGATCACACAGAGGAACCATCTGCCTGACGAGAAGCCAGCCACCCGTATGGGTGGCTGACTGGATCTGGTGCACTAACTCACTGCTCTTGACCTCTGCAGTACTCTGGTCTGTCGCAGAGGGCAGAGTCCAAGATATACCTTAATATGTCTGCCCACAATATGTCTGCCCACAATTCCATTTTCAATAATATTTGGACAGGATTCCAAACCCACCACCTAAGAACATACAATGACACTTATTTTGCCTGGGGCCACAAGTCATACCCTGGCTGGCGTTGTCATGGGCTGGCACGTGGCATGTGGTACCACTCCTTTCCCACTCCCAATCGTCTCCTTTGCAGAAGCTTATTCCCCGCAGAAAACACGCCCTCACTGCCCCAGACGAGATACCGTCTCCCCCCTTTTTGTGACAACTTACGAACACCCTGCACCTCGACATAGAGGCACATCAGTTGGCCACCATGCGAGAGGAGATAACATGCCACGGCTGAATGGCTTGCCCAGCTGAATGCAGAGGCTGTCGCCATTCGCACTGTGGCCCAGCAAAACATAATGGCCATGGACCACTGGCTGGACAAAAAAAAAGGGGCACTAGCGGCTTCATTCGCAAAGACTCCTGTACCTACATCCCTGAATCCAACGAAAATATAACGGACTTGTTACACCACATTCGACAGGCTGCTTCTGACCCAAATGAACCGGGGTCCACTGGGACCTGTGGAACTGGGCAACCTCCTGGCATGGCTCACGGGGCACTGAACTGCTAGAGGAACTGATATCTTTTATTGCGGTTGTGGGTATCATTATCCTCGCCATGGGCCTCCGTATGT
>NW_025139015.1:0-1220 GCF_004010195.1 Chiloscyllium plagiosum
CGGAAAGTCAGGAGGCATGGCATAGTGGGAAATTTGGACAGTCGGATAGAAAACTGGCTAACCGGTCGAAGTCAGAGAGTGGTGGTAGGTGGTAAATATTCAGCCTGGAGCCCAGTTACAAGTGGAATTCCGCAGGGATCATTTCTGGGTCCTCTGCTGTTTGTAATTTTTATTAATGACTTGGAAGAGGGAGTCGAAGGGTGGGTCAGTAAATTTGCAGATGATACGAAGATTGCTGGAGTTGTGGATAGTGAAGAAGGTTGTTGTCAGCTGCAAAGGACTTAGATATGATGCAGAGCTGAGCTGAGGAATGGCAGATGGAGGTCAACCCTGTCAAGTGTGAGGTTGTCCAATTTGGAAGGACAAATAAGAATGCAGAAAACACGGTTAACGTTAGGATTCTTAGTAAGGTGGAGGAGCAGAGGGATCTTGGGATCTATGATCATAGATCTTTGAAAGTTGCCACTCAGGTGGATAGAGCTTGTAAGAAGGCCTATGGTGTATTAGCGTTCATTAGCAGAGGGATTGAATTCAAGATTCTTGAAGTGATGTTGCAACTGTAAGGACTTTGGTTAGGCCACATTTGGAGTACTGTGTGCAGTTCTGCTCACCTCACTTTAGGAACGATGTGGAAGCTTTGGAGAGGGTGCAGAGGAGATTTACAAGGATGTTGCCTGGAATGGAGAATAGGTCGTACGAGGATAGGTTGAGTGTGCTAGGCCTTTTCTCATTGAAACAGCGAAGGATGAGGGGTTACTTGATAAAGGTTTATAAGATAATCAGAGGAATAGATAGAGTAGACTGTCAGAAACTTTTTTCCCCGGGTACATCAGAGTGTTACGAGGGGACATAAATTTAAGGTGATGGGTGGAAGGTATAGGGGGGATGTCAGGGATAGGTTCTTTACCCAGAGAGTGGTGGGGGCATGGAATGCGCTGCCTGAGGGAGTGGTAGAGTCAGAATCATTGGTGACCTTTAATCGGCAATTGGATATGGACTTGGATAGGTGCTTAAGCTAGGACAAATGTTCGGCACAACATCGTGGGCCGAAGGGCTTGTTCTGTGCTGTGTTGTTCTATGTTGTATGTTCTAAGAGAGCTAGTATCATAACTCGAAGCATCCCCAGCATTCTAAAAAATCCTGCTGAAGCACCAAAAGACTTAATATACAATCCTGCAGAGATAATTCAGCGCTCGCGTCGCCACTGTATAATCAGTTAC
>NW_025139016.1:0-1220 GCF_004010195.1 Chiloscyllium plagiosum
GACCAGAACTGTGCACGGTGCTCCAAGTGTGGTATAACAGAGGGATATGGATACCAGAACTGTGCACGGTGCTCCTAGTGTGTGTCTTGCCATCTCTTTTTATATGTTCACCTTCCTGTATGCACAAATACTCTCCCATGTGTGTACACTTGTTGCGAACTGTGCACATGTTTGGACACACATTCTTTCGCATGCACCTAATATCTCATTCCTGTCTGCACGTTCTCATGCATCCTGTCATGAAGTTGTGTCAAGTAATCACAGATCAGAGGGTAGCGCGTTAGAATTTGTCGGTAATGATGATATTGGAGAATAATGCGTGGTCCCTTCGAGAGTTCAAGTGCTTTTCAAAGCTCGGAGATGTAAAATAAGCTGTGGATGTACTGACAGTTCTAAAATGGATTCATGTCGCGCCTGGCTTGGTGAGTGGCTACCTTTGGCCAGTGTTGGCCAGTGGTTTGAACTTAGCCGATTAATTTTATCCAGGCGCTGGATGCTAAAGATCAGTTGAATTTAAATCTGTTGACATTGACAGGAATTACAGGAATTTGATGCGTCATCGCGTGTACATAAAAAGCAGGTTTGGAAAATTTTGGGGAGAGCCAACTGGAGAGAGAGAGCAGACCTGTCGTCAGAGAGATAAATTCCGGGCTCTCACGAGAAATCTCCCCACTCTCTTAAAAAGCACCATCTATCTATAACACGCACCACAGCACTTTCGATAACCTTCCAGACGAAAGAAATTACAGGGAAAACGTCGGAGAAGGCATTCCGGACAGACTAAGACAACAGAAGAAGACACAGAACTTGCCGGAGTGAACTTTGAGAGACTAAAGTTTTTAATTTATCGTTTACTTATTACTGGGAGTTATCTGAGTGAGACCTGTGTTATTGAAACAGCGTAACAATAGAAGTTAGTTCAGTTAGGGACAAGGTAATAGTTAAGGAGAAATTGTCCCATTTGTTCATAGTTCTGTTAATTTGTTGACTGTTAAGGTTAAATAAATAAATTGTTACTGATAAAGTGAGTTTCAGGGATTCCATTTCATTTAACCACCCTTTCAGAACAGATTGGAGGGTTAGTGAGAGGGAGATTATCGGCCTTCCTTATCAGATTACAAGCTGAGGAGCTCCTCTCTGAGAGGTTTGCTTTAGTCATCAGAGGGGGGTAGACCTCCGCTCTGGAACAATACACACAGACACACACACACACACACAGA
>NW_025139017.1:0-1220 GCF_004010195.1 Chiloscyllium plagiosum
TTAATCCATTATTTCTTAGTGTCAATATTAAAATGGAATAATAGTTCTCTTATTCCAGGTCAACACAAACACACACTAACTAATGATTCCCCATCCAACACTCACAGATAATATCTGTTCCTTTCTAATTTGAATGTTCACAGAAATTATTGGATTAATATTCGGCCTTACATTTTAAGAGACATCTGATTATTTTACCCTCCAATAAATGCTGTTCATTTTTACATATGATGGGCAGCTATGTGAGATTTCTAATCAGCTGTCGCAACAACAGAAGAGTTTGTTTGTCAGAAATAGTTATTATTTTAAAATTACTCAGATTGCAAAACAAAGGTTATAATTACAGATTCTTGAGAATCATAGGGGTAATTTGTAACATAATTAGATACATGTAACCAATGCCTATAAAAAAAAATTATAGAAAAGCATTTAGACTGAGATGTGCAGTTAGCTAGTTTTAGGAATTAATTTCAAGGTATGATGTTGACTGCCCATTAATCATAAAGTCCTGACAGTAAGAGTAGCTGCATAATTTTACACAATGTAACGAACTGTATAACACAAGTCATATTACTTATCTTATAGAAAGCAAGTTAAAACTAACTATTTTGTATTTCTTTGTACATATATAATTAGGACAGTGAACAATATGAGGAGTAATTGACTTTGATAAAATAAAATATAACGAATAGCAAAATTCAAAATATCCCAACTGATAAGGCATCCTGAAAGGCCCGAGGGAGTGCAGGAATAACTTTGGAATCTGAATTAATAAGATACGTGGAAAAATCCCAAAGCCTGAAGAATATAGTACCTGTTAAACAACATGAGATGAAAGGAATTTGGGAATGTCAATTAGAATGTCCATCTGTGATTAAGAGTTTGAATTGGGTGTCTGGATGAGGAGGAGAGGGCTGTAACCACATTGCATGTGGCCATTGTGATGCAGAAAGACCATAAAAATGCTGATTTTTATTGTACATGTTGCTGTGTATCATGGAACTCCCTTCCGAGATTAGCTTCGGGGGATGATCCCTTCATTAACTGATTGCTGCATGAGTAAACATCTTCCACATGCCTGAACTCAGCCTGCCTCCAGAGTCTTCATTCCCTGTCAGGTGAAAAGACTTCTACAGCTATGATGACATTTCAATTCAATTAAAATATATATTGTGTGTGAAATGATAACAATCAGAGTAATATAATTTTCATGATAAAAT
>NW_025139018.1:0-1220 GCF_004010195.1 Chiloscyllium plagiosum
CTGGTCTGCAACTCTTTATTCCATGCCATTCATGCATCTGTCCAAATCCCCCTCAAATACTATTGCTGCCTCAGCTTCTACTACCAGCCCTGGCAGTGCCTTCCAAGCAACTATCACCCTCTGTGTAATAAAGCAATTTATCTTGCACATCTCCTTTAAAAAGAATCTCCCTCTTCGCTGATACCAATGCCCCTCGTGTTTGACATTATCACTCTGGGGATAAAGGTGATTATCAATGCCCCTCATTTCTCCAGGTGCTCCGGATTCCTTCCACAATCCAACGATTCGGGTGAATGGGCCATGTTAAAATGACACATAGTATTCAGAGGTGTCCAGATTAGGTGTATTTGTCAGGGATAATAATAGAACATAGATAGAGCAGAGAAGATGGAATATTACAGAGCAGTACAGGTCCTTCAGACCTCGATGTGACGCCGAATCTGAAGCCCATTAATCCTCCACTATTGCATTATCATCCAGATGTTCCTCCAGTGACCATTTAAATGCCCTTAAAGTTGGAAAGTCTGCTACTGTTGCAGGCAGTGCATTCCACGCCCCTGACTACTCTCTGACATCTATTTGTATTATCCCTCAACTTAAAGCAATGCCTCCAATGGTCTCCGACGAAATAGGTTCTCACTGTCCATCCTATCTATTCATCTGATCACCGTGTATGTCGCTATTAAGTCATCACTATACCAGTCGTCCCTAACGAAAACAGCCTCAAGTCCCTTAGCCTTTCCTTATAAGACCTCCCCTCCTTACCAGGCAATAATCTGGGAAATCTCCTATGCATACTTTCCAATGCTTTAATCTGGGAAATCTCCTATGCATACTTTCCAATGCTTCGATATCCTTCCCAACATGCAGCCGCACCAGAGTATTGTCCAGCTACATGATCTCATGGCGACGATACTCAATCCCTCGACCAATAAAAGCTAACACAACATATGCCTTCTAAACAACCCAATCGACCTGGGTGGCTACTTTCAGAAATCTATGCACATGGACACCAAGATCTCTCTGCTCATCCACACTACCAAGAATCTTGACATTAGCCCAGTAATCTGTACTTCTGTTACTCCTTCTGAAGTGAACCACCTCACATTTTTCTGCAGCAAAATCCATTTTCCACTTCTCAGCCTAGTTCTGCATCTTCTCTGTGTCCCTTTGTAACCTGCAACGTACTTTCACACTGGCCACAACTCCACCGACTTTAA
>NW_025139019.1:0-1220 GCF_004010195.1 Chiloscyllium plagiosum
CTTAAGCCTGTGCCCTCTAGTCCTGGACCCAACAAACATGGGAAATAGTCCCTGACTGTTCACCTTATTCATGCCCCTCATGATTTTATAAACCTTTAAGTTCACCTCTAAATCTCCAGGGAAAATAGGGCCAGCTTGTTCAGGCTTTCCCAATAGCTCAAACCGTCTAACCCTAGAACAGTCCTTGCAAAACCTTTCTGAACGTTTCAAGTTTCACAATATCACTCCCATTGGAACAGGGAGATTGAGCCTGAAAATGAAATTCCAGAACGGCCTTAATCAATGTCCTATAAAGCCACAATAAGACATTACACCTTCTATATTCATGCATTGTCAAATAGTGGAAAGCGTACCAAACTCTGCCTTCACTACCCTGTCTATCTACGATTCGACTTTGAAGGAACTATGAACCTGCACTGCAGGTCGCTTTGTTCAGCAAAACTCCCCAGGACCTTTACGTTAAGTGCATATGTCCTGCCCTGATTTGTCTTTACAAAATGCAGCACCTCACATTTATCTAAATTAAACTGTCTGCCATTCCTCAGCCCATTGGCCCATTTGATCAAGATTCCGTTTTACTCTGCAGTAACCGTCTACACTGTCCAATATAGCTCCGATTTTGGTGTCTGCTGTAAACTTACTGACCATACCACATATTCACACCCAAGACATTTATATAAAAAAGACCAGCATCGATCCTTGCAGCACACTGCTCATCACAGGCCTCGACTCCGCAAAGCAACGCTCCATCACCACCCTCTGTCTCATATCTTCAAGCCAATTTTGCATCCAGATGGCTAGTTCTCCCTGCATTCCATGTTATCTAACCTTACCAACCAGTCTGCTTGGTGGAACTTCATTCAATGTCTTTCTGAAGTCCATATAGACAACGTCCACAGTCTGCCTTCAATCTTCCTTGTCACTTCTTCAAAAGACACGATCAAATTAGTGAGACACAATTTCCCACACACAAAGCCATGTGGACTATCGCTAATCATACTGTGTCTTTCCAAACACATGTAAATCCGATTTCTCAGAGTGCCTTCCAACAACTTGCCTGCTACTGACTTCAGACTCACTGTTCTCTTGTTCCCCGGCCCTTCCTTACCACCTTTTTAAAATCATTGCACCTATGTTCCAATACCATACCTGTGACTATCGATGATACGAATATCTCAGTGAAGGGTCCAGCAATCACCTTACGAGCTTTCTACAAATTT
>NW_025139020.1:0-1220 GCF_004010195.1 Chiloscyllium plagiosum
ATGGGTCTGTAATGTGGTCATCTAAGATTCACTTCACTGGACAGGCAAGTGAAATGATTTCTTTTAAACAATGAAAACACGACATTGGAAATCTGTCAGGTTGAGGAGACTGGTCATGGCCGTAACGATTGCCCACTGTCGACAGACACGGGAAGTTTCTGTTTTAATCAGAGATCGCAACCTAAAACAATAGCCTGAGAGGAAGGGCACGCCGCTTCAAATTCCAGAGGGCATCTCCCTGAGCGTTTTCACACTTGCTTGAATCGGAATTTCTGTAAATGCAAGAACTGATACTCTTGAATTCCCGACCAATTGCTGGAGCAAGATCATATTGAACCGAGAGTCACCGCTATTTCGAGTTAATGTTGAAATATCGGGCAGAATCCACGCTTAATCTGACCGTTATGGAGTATCTTGTAAACAGTGACAGGGACATGACCGAGTAAAGCAATTATAACGTCTGCTTCCATTTTCTTTCTTTTTGTTTACTTTTAGTTGGCAACTATTCATTATCCTGTCACTGACAGACCCAAATTCTGCTTCTTCATTTCTTTTATTTGTATTAAAGTATTGGAGAAAGCATTCCAAGTTCCATCCCAAAGAAAATTAAATAAATGGACGTAATCCAACAGGCGTGCAAAGAATACCAGGGACCTGAGTGCTGAGTGAATCTCAACCTCGCGTACAATACCAGAGACTTTGAAATAAACTCTATCATACGCACTGACAGCCGGTAAGATTCAGAGACATAATGAATCCCGCAATCAGGGCATGTACAGAAACAGAATCCCACACTCCAAGATATTAATGAATCTGACAGTGAGAGACAGGGAGAATTCTTAGTCAAGTAGAGAAGCAGGCGCTGGATAATGCAGAAGGAACTTTATATTCGCTTGCACTACCTGAGATTGACAGAAATGCGCACAATCTGCTGCACCTAACAACACAAAAGACAGTTTGCCAAAATGCCAACAAAAATCCGATGAATTAATATCTAAATCTCTACTTTTCGATTGTAAGAACGGTCAGACATCGAAGGGAAAACATTATTAAACGATATTACGACTTGTGCTTCATTGAACAAAGTGTCCCCTGACCTTGGTTCCATCCCTGTCTTGGCCAAATGGGCCCGATTTACGTCGTCAATTAATGTGTGCATGCGTGCACTTCACTACTTTGCAATCTTAATTGTTAAGGACTGCGAGGACATTTATTGGCCG
>NW_025139021.1:0-1220 GCF_004010195.1 Chiloscyllium plagiosum
GTTGGTCATAAGTTCAAAGCAGTTGGTTCGCAACTATTATATCATTAGTATACCACTCTCTATGTGACCAAGACGATGAACAATTATGGTCGTCTTCTTGTAAGAAACAAGACCTCAGTATTACAGATGCACTGGAGGCATGCCAGAGAAGGTTCAGAACATTTATGCCGGGCATGTATGTGCTTCCTCAGAAATCGAACTTGAATTGTTTGAGCACGAATTCATTGTAGTTGGTAAAATTGAGAGAAGACCTTGATGAGGAAAATAAATATGAGATTGCTTGTGGGCTTGACAGGACTGATGCCCTGCATTTCAATAATATACGACCTTCACTCTCACGTACAGAACATAGTCCATACAATCAGTGAGAGATATAGATTGTATTTTGTTACTTGCTTTTCGGTTACTTTGACAGACATTGTAGTGGTAATAACATCTGTATCATTATTGTTCGGTCCTTATTCTAACCATCAAAATACAGTGATTCAATTAAAGGTAATATGTATCATTATAAATTCATTTCTCTTTCTACCTCCTAATGGGATCCATGGTCCAACGGAGCTTCCCAATTTTCAATGATAAGTGTGCTTTTTATCCACTCCCTATCAATGACTGAGTCTTGAACAGTGAATCTGGAACACTCGGAATTCTACTTTTCACAAAGACGGGTTTCTGGACATATTTGAAGTCGATTAACAACAACACGTAATTCGACCACCATTATCTTCCCAACCCCGGTCGATGCCTCAGTTCCTTGGCGACTGGAACATGCGTGCATGTCGGTTGTATTACTGCAGACTCGGTTATTCTAATACTTGTCTCAACCACATTCCACTCGACATCCTCGAAAAAAAAAATCAGCTCATCCACAACTTTGCTGCCTAGACTCACAATTACACAAAGTACTGTTCACTCATCACTTTTGCCCTCACTGACGTACATTGGCTTTCGTTGTGCTACGGCTTTTAATTTTTAATATTTTAATATTTCCTGCCTTTGTTGAGTTCATCTAAAGTGTCACTTTACCAATTAGACACATTCCCACATCTTTTTCACACTTACTCTGAATCTTTTCCTTTCCGGAATGATTCAATTCTTTATATTTTGAGTGAATGACCTTTTTTTCTTGAATTCTCTCCCTGACCATGAGATTGGACTCTGTAGAGTGGTGCTAGTGTCACGAAGTACATAACCAATGAAATGTTGTAACTTGTGCTGCA
>NW_025139022.1:0-1220 GCF_004010195.1 Chiloscyllium plagiosum
TTCATCCTCATACTAGGTAACATCTTCAGTGAGTCTCCAGATGAAGCATTGCTGATGATTCCTGCTTTCTATTTATTTGTTTGGGTTTCCTTGGGTTGGTGATGCCATTTCCTGTGGTGACAAGCCACCACACACTGCAGCACAGAGGAACTATGCAGAACAGAGGAAAATCACGGGTTTCAAAAAGAACGGATGCACAATGAACAAAGTCCACAGATTTCTCAGCAACAAACCCAAACAAGCAGACAAAACATGTCCAGAAACACTAGCCACTCCCCCCGCTCCACATCAAAGACATCTCGGAAATGACTGCCAGACTACCCAGACCCCTTGGCATCATGGCACCACAAACCCACCAACACACAAAAATGGCTGCTAATGAACTTGAAAGACCCTACACAGACAACAATCAAACTTAATGTCATTTACTAAATACTGGTGCAAGGACTGAAATAAACACTACATTGAACAAACAAGCAGAAAACTAGCCACCAGGATACATGAACATCAACTAGCTACAAAACAACATGCTGCTCTCTCACTAATATCCTTAAATACAGATAAGGAAGGACACCACTTCGACTGGGACACACATCCATTCTAGGACAAACCAAACAGAGACATGCACGAGAATTCCTAGAAGCATGGCATTCCAACTGGAACTCTATCAATAAACACATTGACTTAGACTCGACTTACCACCCCCTGAGAAAAAGAACAGGAAATGACATCACCACAGGAAATGACATCATCAATCCAAAAAAACCATAACATATAAATAGAAAGCAGGAATCATCAGCAATGCTTCATCTGGAGGCTCACCAAAGATGTTATCTAGTTTGGGGATGGGAAGGGAGGTTATCAGAAATTGGAAAACTCAATGTTGACTCCTCTGGGCTGTAGGCTGCCCAGGTGGAAGATGAGGTGCTGTTTCTCCAATTTGCAGTTTGTTTCGTTGTGGCAATGGAGGAGGTCAAGGATAGTCATGTCGGAAGAGGAGTGCAACGGGGAATTAAAATGGGCTATGACTGGGAGGTCAGGTTGGCCCCTGTGGGCCTGGCTGTGATGCTTGGTGATGCTTCCCTAAGTTTACGTTTGGTCTCTTCAATGTAGGGAAGACCACTTTGGGAGCACCTGATGCAGTAAATTTGGTTGGAAGAGAGACAGGTGAACCTCTGTCTCACCTGGAAGGACTGTTTGAGGCTTTGGATGGAGGTGAG
>NW_025139023.1:0-1220 GCF_004010195.1 Chiloscyllium plagiosum
CAGGTGGATGAGGGTAAAGCAGTTGATGTGGTGCATATGGATTTCAGTGAGGTGTTTGATAAGGTTCCCCACATAGGTTATTGCACAAAATACAGAGGCATGGGATTGAGGGTAAATTATCTGTTTGGATCAGAGGTTGGTGAGCTGAAAGAAGACAGAGGGTGGTGGTTGATGGGAAATGTTCATCCTGTCATTCAATTACTAGCGGTGTCCTGCAAGGATCGGTTTTGGAGCCACTTTTGCTTGTCATTTTTATAAATGACCTAGGTGAGGGCGTAGAAGGAGGGGTTGGTAAATTTGTGGACGACACCAAGGTTGGTAGAGTTGTAGACAGTGCAGATGGATGCTGCAGGTTACAGAGGGATGTATATAAGCTGCAGGGCTGGGCTGAGAAGTGAAAAATGGAGTTTAATGCGGAAAAGGGTGAGGCGATTCAATTTGGAAGGAGTAACAGGAATACAGAGTACTGGATGAATGGTAAGATTCTTGGTAATATGGATGAGCTGAGAGATCTTGGTGTCCATGTGCATAGATCTCTGAAAGTTGGCACCCAGGTTGATAGGGTTGTTAAGAAGGCATACGGTGTGTTAGCTTTTATTGGTCGAGGAATTGAGTTTCATAGCCATGAGGTCATGTTGCAGCTGTACAAAACTCTGGTGCAGCCGCACTTGGAGTATTGTGTACAGTTCTGGTCACCGCATTTTAGGAAGGATGTGGAAGCTTTGGAAAGGATTCAGAGGAGATTTACGAGGATGTTGCCTGGTCTGAAGGGAAGGTTTTATGAGGAAAGGCTTAGGGACTCGAGGCTGTTTTTATTGGAGAGAAGAAGGTTGAGAGGTGACTTAATTGAGACAGAGAAGATAATCAGAGGGTTAGATAGGGTGGACAGTGTGAGTGTTTTTCCTGGGATGGTGATGGCTAGCATGAGGGGACATAGCTTTCAATTGAGGGGTGATAGATATAGGACAGATATCAGGGGTAATTTTCTTTACTCAGGCAGTAGAAGGGCGTGGAATGCCTGTGGAGACAGTAGTTGACTCGAAAACTTTAAGGGCAGTTAAATGGTCATTGGATAAACATATGGATGAGAATGGAATAGTGTCGGATAGATGGGCTTCAGATTGATTCCACAGGTCAGCACAACATCGAGGGCCAAAGGGCCTGTACTCCACTGTAATGTTCTAGGTTCTATTACCAGGAATTGCAATATAACCCCTGAT
>NW_025139024.1:0-1220 GCF_004010195.1 Chiloscyllium plagiosum
GAATTTCTAAATATAACTTCCAACCTCTGTCTGTCCGTATTTATCTGTCCTCATGCTGTCTTCTGATCTATCTGTCTTCACCCTCATCTAACACTCTTCCTCTCCCACTCAGTGAGTCGCTCCCCTTTCTATCCTCTCTCAGTTTATCTCCGTTCACTTTCTTTTCCTCTGTTTATTTCTCTCTCACACCATCTATCTCCAAACTCTCTCTCTATCTCCAATTGTGCAGTTGAAGTGCTTGTGACCCCATAATGGGTTGACTGACCTCCACCGGCGTTATAATAATTTGGCAGTTCTCTGACCAACAATAAATACTTTAGGTGCCTGGACAGATAAGCTGGTCCGGTGACAGGTACAGTGCGCAATCATCCATTACCTCTTCCTGTTCTTCTCTGATGTACAGCTGCCTTGAAATGTCTGTGCAAACAAAACAGACTGAATGAAATTGGAGCAGTCCAGGAGCCATTCCTGAGTGTGTATTTCAATCAGGATTTAATGGAGGATGAGATTCCAGAATAACCTAAACAATGAATGTAAAACAGGGCAACACAAGAAATAGCACCTGAGTACCACATGTGGCATCAAGTCGGCCTCATGGTATTATCGCTAAATTATCAATCCAGAAATTCAGCGTTTGTTCTGTGGTCCCAGGTTCGAATCCCACCACTGCAGATGGTGGAAATTCAACTCAATAATTAAAAGAAAAGCTGGAATTCAGAATCTACTTATGAAAATGAAATCATTGCCAATTGTCAGAAAAGAAAAACCATTTGGCTCACTAATATCCTCCAATGTAGTAATCTTCCATCCTCACGCCAGACCCAAAGCAATGTGATGACTCTCAATCGGCCTCTGAAATGATCTAGCGTGTCATTCAGATATACCAATCGCTACAAAATCTCAAAGAAATGAAACCGGGTGGACCAACAGTTTTCGATCTGACAACCGGAAAAAGTCAGTTGGAAACATCACTGTCGAACCTGCAAAGTCTTCCTTTACTAACATCTGAGGGCTAGTGCCAATTTTGGGACAACTGCCTTACAGACAAGTCAAGCAACAGCCTGACATAGTCATGCTCATGAAATTATACCTGAGAGAAATACCCCAGACACCACCATCATCATCACTGGACATGTCCTAGCCCAATGTCAGGACCGAACCAGCAGAGGGGGCAGCTCAGTGCGACACATTCTGGAGATAGTTGTTCTGCGAGTCCCAAA
>NW_025139025.1:0-1220 GCF_004010195.1 Chiloscyllium plagiosum
CTGTTGGAAGTGTAACCCTGAAGGAGTCCTGCACTGTCTGGAAGTTTAGCCCTAATGGAGTACTGCACTGTTGGAAGTGTAGCCCTGAAGGAGTACTGCACTGTTGGAAGTGTAGCCCAGAAGGAGTACTGCACTGTTGGAAGTGTTTTCCTGATGGAGTACTGCCCTGTTGTAAGCGTAGCCCTGAAGGAGTACTGCACTGTCTGGAAGTGTAGCCCTGAAGGAGCACTGCACTTTTGGAAGTGTAGGCCTGATGGAGTACTGCGCTGTTGGAAGTGTATCCCTGAAGGAGTACTGCATTGTTGGAAGTCTAGCCCTGATGGAGTACTGCACTGTTGGAAGTGTAGCCCTGATGGAGTACTGCACTGTTGGAAGTTTAGCCCTGAAGGAGTTCTGCACTGTTGGAAGTGTAGCCCTGATTGAGTACTGCACTTTTGGAAGTGTAGCCCTGATGGAGTTCTGCACTGTTGGAAGTGTAGCCCTGATAGAGTACTGCACTGTTGGAAGTGTAGCCCTGATGGAGTACTGCGCTGTTGGAAGTTTAGCCCTGATAGAGTACTGCACTGTTGGAAGTGTAGCCCTGATGGAGTACTGCGCTGTTGGAAATTTAGCCCTGAAGGAGTACTGCACTGTTGGAAGTGGAGCCCTGAAGGATTGCTGCACTGTTGGAAGTTTAGTCCTGAAGGAATACTGCACTGTTGGAAGTGTAGCCCTGATGGAGTACTGCACTGTTGGAATTGTAGCCCTGAAGGAGTACTGCGCTGTTGGAAGTGTAGCCCTAAGGGAGTACTGCACTGTTGGAAGTGTAGCCCGGATGGAGTACCGCACTGTTGGAATTGTAGCCCTGAAGGAGCACTGCGCTGTTGGACCTGTAGCCCTAAGGGAGTACTGCACTGTTGGAAGTGTAACCCTGAAGGAGTACTGCACTGTTGGAATTGTAGCCTTGATGGAGTACTGCACTGTTGGAATTGTAGCCCTGAAGGAGTACTGCACTGTTGGAATTGTAGCCCTGATTGAGTACTGCGCTGTTGGAAGTGTAGCCCTGGAGGAGTACTGCACTGTCGGAAGTGGAGCCCTGAAGGGAGTACTGCACTGTTGGAATTGTAGCCCTGAAGGAGTACTGCGCTGTTGGAAGTGTAGCCCTAAGGGAGTACTGCACTGTTGGAAGTGTAGCCCTGATGGAGTATTGCACTGTTGGAATTGTAGCCCTGAAGGAGTAC
>NW_025139026.1:0-1220 GCF_004010195.1 Chiloscyllium plagiosum
GAGATCGGCATGGGGGCAGGGTTAGGCGTGCGGACAGAGATCAGCGTGGGAGTGGAGTTAGGCGTGGTGACGGAGATCGGTGTGGGGGCGGGGTTAGGCATGGTGATGGAGATCGGCGTGGGGGCGGAGACGCATACGGCGTGGTCGTTGTGCAGGTGAGTGATGTCACTGGAATCGGAAGTGGCTGCGGCAACGGCAACCCAGGGGGCAGAAGGGGCTGTGGCGACGGCAGAAACAGTGTTGTTCCCGATAGCCGTGGACCCCGCGGAGGCCGCGAATTTGTCGGCGATGGTCTTCCTGGTGATCGTGGAGGCGGTTGTCTGGGCGGCAATTGCGGAGGCTGCATGGTCAGTGGGGGCGGAAGTGACGTCGTGGTTCACGGCGGCAGTTGCTGCAGCGGCCGCGTGGTTAATGGCGCCTAAATGATTCCGGATGCCGATGGAAGATTCTAGAACAGTTGAGGAACCCAGAGTGTGGGGGTAAGTACATGAATGTTTTTGGTACTTACTGTCTTTAATTTCTGATATGGCTAGGAAGAACTGTTTGGTTAGTGTATGGATTCTTCTGTGGATGAAGAACAGTAGAGGTCAACCAGGACAACCAGTACCTACAACAAATCCGAAGCCTCCAGCAACAGACTTCCCTCTGGATCCTCCGCTCCACACTTGCAGCCATGCGCCGCTACCTACATTCCCTGCAATTAGCCCTATCCCAGCTCAGGACAACACTCTCACAGACTTGCAAAGGACCTCTACTGTTCTTCGTCCACAGAAGAATCCTTACACTAAACAAACAGTTCTTCCTAGCCATATCGGAAATTAAAGACAGTAAGTACCAAAAACATTCATGTACTTACCCCCCACTCCGGATTCCTCAACTGTTCCAGAATCATCCATTGGCCTCCGAAATCACTCAGGCGCCATTAACCACGCGGCCGATGCAGCAACCGCCGCCGTGAACCATGATGTCCATTCCGCCCCCACCGACCATTCAGCCTCCGCGATCGCCGCCCAGACAACCGCCTCCACGATTGCCAGGATGACCATAGCCGACAGATTCGCGGCCTCCGCGGGGTCCATGGCATTCGGGACAACATCATTTCTGCCTACCATAGACACTTCTGCCCCCGGGGTAGCTGTCGCCGCAGCCACTTCCACCCCTAGTGACATCACTCACTTGCACAACAACCATGCCACATGCGTCTCCGCCCCCACGCCGAT
>NW_025139027.1:0-1220 GCF_004010195.1 Chiloscyllium plagiosum
ATTGCCGGGGATTTCCCTATTTGCTTTCTTGAATGAGGAATTACATTTGCCTCTCTCCAATCCTCAGGTACGACTCCAGTGGAGAGCGAGGATGCAAAGATCTTCGCAAGTGGAGAAGCAATTGCATTTCTCGTTTTCCAAAGCTGGTCTGGGCCTGGCGACTTGTCAGTCTTAATGTTTGATTAATTTTTCAGTACATCAGCTTGCTCTATCTCTATCCATGCCAGCATGCACAACTGCTCTTCAAACGTTTCATTCACTATAAAGTTCGTTTCTTTCGTAAAGACAGAAGCAAAAAACTAATTTAGGGCTCCCCGACCTCCTCGGACTCCGCACACAAGTTCCCTATGCTATCCCTGATCGGCCCTATTCTTTCTTTGACCATTCTCTTATTCCTCACGTAATTGTAAAATGCCTTTGTGTTCTCCGTAATCCGTTCTGCCAAGCCTTTCTCGTGCCCCCTCCTGGCTCTCCTCAGACGATTTTTAAGCTCATTCCTCACCTGCCTGTACTCCTCTAGAGTTGAGCTTGACCCCAGCTTACTCCACCTTCTGTAAGCTACCTCCTAACTCCTTCCTCCTTCTTTTTGACGCGGCGCTCCACCGCTCTCGTCATCCAAGATTCTTTTATCTTACCCCTTCGTGCCTGTCTCAGAGGGACATATTTATTCATCACTGGCGACAAATGTTCCTTAAACAGTCTCCACATGTCTATAGTGCCTTTATCATGGAATAATTGCTCCCAATCCATTCTTCCGAACTCATGTCTAATCGCTAACTCATAGTTTCCTCTTCCCCAATTAAATATCCTCTCATTTTGCCTAATCCTCTCATTCTCCATAGCAATGTAGAATGTGAGGCAGTTGTGGTCACTATCAGCAAAATTCTCTCCTACCACAAGATCTGATACCTGCCCCGGCTCTTTTCCGAGCACCAAGTCTGGAATGGCCTCTCCCCTCGACGGCCTGACAACGTACCGAGTTAGGAAACCCTCCTCAACACACCTTACAAAAACTGCACCATTCAAATCTTCTGCTCGAAGGAGGTTCCAATCAATATTGGGAAAGTTAAAGAGACCCATTACAACAACCGTATGACGTCCACACGTTTCCAAAATCTGCTGACCTATGCTTTCTTCCATCTCCCTGCTGCTATTCGGGGGCCTGTAGTAAACCCCTGACGAGGTGCCTGCTGCCTTGGTGTTCCTAATTGCCACCCATA
>NW_025139028.1:0-1220 GCF_004010195.1 Chiloscyllium plagiosum
TCGCAAAGCCTGAAGATTATAGTACGTGTTAAATAACATGAAATTGTAGGAATCTGGGAATGTCCATTAGAATGCCCATCTGCAATTATGTGTTTGAATTGGGTGGCTGAATGAGGAGGGAAGGGCTGTAACCACATTGCATGTGGCCATTGTGATGCAGGAAGTCCATAAAAATGCTGATTTCTATTGTAGATGTTACAGTGTGTCATGGATCTCCCTTCCGAGATTGGCCTCGGAGGACGGTACCTTCATTAACTGATTGCTGAATGAGTAAACATCTTCCACATGCCTGAGCTCAGCCTGCCTCCTGAGTCTTCATTCCCTGTCAGGGGCAAATACTTCTACAGCTATGATGACATTTCAATTCAATACAAACATTTATTGTGTGTGAAATGATTACATTCAGACGATATAATTTTCATGATAAAATTGCTTTACATTTACTTTTTTTGGTGTACAAGAAAACATTTCGATTATATCCATTTGTTCTTTTGTTCAACCAACACTAATTTTAAATTATTGTGAAGACTACAATGGGGGAAACGGGAACGAGACTTTAACTCAAATGTCATATGAAATGACTGTTTCCTTTTTTCAAACAAATTGCCCTCCAAAATGATTTTTATTTTCATTTCATTATAAGAAAAAAATTGCTTGGAAATGTTGACAATTCTGCTTTTCCTCCCATATTAGATGTCAGTGATCAATAATCATACAATTATGAGAATTCCTTCCCGTATCAAATGTCAGTGACTCTATATGTTGTTCGCAATAATAGTCACTTTCATGGCCTAATTCTGTTCCTCCTAATTCTGAAATAAATATCGAAACATTTATTGTGGTAAAAATTACATCAACAAAATTGACATGACTCTTCAAGAAAGCTATTGGAAGCATATAAATCTTGCATTGCCTGCATTTTTAAACAAAATCATTTTTTTCAATTGCTTTTGAATGATTTTTTTTCACATCAGACAGCTAAGTTTTATGCTTTAACTTTCAGTTTATTAATCTTAATGAAAGTCCAATCAACATCAAAGCAAAGTGTTTTCAAAATATTAAGTCAATTTATCTGTCACGATTCTAAAAGCAATTATCAATTACAATAATTGCGCAGAAATTTAACGTAGACTTTGTAAAAATGCAGTGTTTTTTTAAATTTCATTCATTATTTCTTATTGTCAATACTACTATATTAATACCTATTTGTTCAGGCCCAT
>NW_025139029.1:0-1220 GCF_004010195.1 Chiloscyllium plagiosum
GTTCAGTTGAAGTCTTGGAGCCCGTGTGGAGTTTCTCCCAGTATCTGCATGGGTGTTCATCGTGTACTCCAGTTTCTTCCCACAGTCTAACGATGTGCAGGTTAAAGAGATTAACTACAGTAAATGTGGATTACAGGATAGAACAGGGAGCTGGGTCTGAGTCAGTGCAGACTCAATGGGCCAAATGGTCTTTTTCCACATTGTAGAGATTCTGTGATCAGGAATTCTTCCAAATAGTATCCTCGTCTCACCCATTTTCAGCTGTTCCTTCAACAGTCCTCCATTTATCATATAAAGTCACAGTGATATTAGCAATTTTACATCGTTCAGCTCCATTCCCAATTCCTTCAAGAATAAGGCAGCTCACAAGGTGCCTATAGCAGGACCTGGTCAACATCGTGTGGCAAGTAGTACTTACTAATGAAGAAATAACAATTTCTAACAAGAAAATGTTCAACTGCCTGATTATTGAGAGTGCGGCAGAGACTAGATACTGAGTGACTGTCAAATTCTATCCACCATTTACACATTAAAAGGTAGATGCAAGTGATGGAAGTTTGAAGTTTCCATTCACTAAAGGAAATTGGTATTTGATCAGTTGTTAACTCTCAAGTGAAACTAAGATTTCTGTTAAGCAGAAGTACTGAGAGATAGAGAACAAAGGCAGGTAAAAGGGACGGAGCTGCAGATCAGCCAGGATCACAGTGGAGGAGGAACATGCTTGTTACATTAAACTGCCTCCTACTCTTTCCATGTTCCCAACGAGAAGGACACTCAAGAAGCCCCAGAAGAGCAGCCTGCCTGATCGGGATCTCGGACAGGTTATCCATCCACTGCACCTGAACTATAGCTGTAAGACTGATCCTCAGAATGCATTACACCAACTCATTAATAACTCACTCCAACAGTACCAGCCAACCAACTCCACATCCTATACCAACAGGAAAAACAAAGACATGCCATACCCACTACGGACATGCTATTCAGTTCCTTCATTCTGCCGGATTAATATCCTGGAATTCCTGACACCTTCATCACTGGGACAGGTGAATACCAATGAGAAGGTCTATGAACACCTTCTCAGGGAAACTGGGGCTGGACAATAAATGTGGCCTCACAGTACGGCTCACTCCAGGAGAATAAAGAGGAATAGAACAAATCACCGGTCGAGTGGTTATACCGAAAATTATCAGAACTGGCTTCGGATTTACAGCAGTTTT
>NW_025139030.1:0-1220 GCF_004010195.1 Chiloscyllium plagiosum
TTCTTGCCATATGGCAGACAGTCTCCAGGGGTACTGTATATTCTTGCCAGATAGCAGGCAGTCTCCAGGGTTACTGGATATTCTTGCCATATAGCAGGCAGTCTCCAGGGGGACTGTATATTCCTGTCATATAGCAGACAGTCTCCAGGGGTACTGTATATTCTTGCCAGATAGCAGGCAGTCTCCAGGGGTACTGTATATCCCTGCCATATAGCATGAAGTCTCCAGGGTTACTGGATATTCTTGCCAGATAGCAGGCAGTCTCCAGGGGGACTGTATATTCCTGCCAGATAGCAGGCAGTCTCCAGGGTAACTGTACATTCCTGCCATATAGCAGGCAGTCTCCAGTGGTATTGTATATTCCTGCCATATAGCATGCAGTCTCCAGGGTTACTGGATGTTCTCGCCATATAGCAGGCAGTCCCTAGGGGTATTGTATATTCCTGCCATATAGCAGGCAGTCTCCAGGTGTACTGTATATTCTTGCCATATGGCAGACAGTCTCCAGGGGTATTGTATATTCCTGCCATACAGCAGGCAGTCTCCAGGTGTACTGTATATAATTGCCATATAGCATGTAGTCTCCAGGGGTACTGTATATTCCTGCCATATAGCAGGCAGTCTCCTTGGGTAATGTATATGCTTGCCATAAAGCAAGCAGTCTCCAGGGTTACTGTATATTCCTGCCATATAGCAGGCAGTCTCCAGAGGAACTGTATATTCTTGACCTATAGCAGCCAGTCTCCAGGGGTACTGTATGTTCCTGCCATACAACAGGCACTCTCCAGGGGTACTGTATATTCTTGACATATAGCAGCCAGTCTCCAGGGGTACTGTATGTTCCTGCCATATAGCAGGCAGTCTCCAGGGGTACTGTATATTCCTGCCATATAGCAAGCAGTCTCTAGGGGTACTGTATCTTCCTGCCATATAGCAAGCAGTTTCTGGGGTTACTGGATATTCTTGCCATATAGCAGGCAGTCTCCAGGTTTACTGTATATTCCTGCCATATAGCAGGGATTCTCCAGGGGTACTGTTTATTCCTGCCATATAGCAGGCATTCTCTAGGGGTACTGTATATTCCTGCCATATAGCAGGCAGTCTCCAGGTGTACTGTATACTCCTGCCATATAGCAGGCAGTCTCCAGGGGTACTGTATATTCCTGCCATATAGCAAGCAGTCTCTCGGGGTACTGTATCTTCCTGCCATATAGCAAGCA
>NW_025139031.1:0-1220 GCF_004010195.1 Chiloscyllium plagiosum
GGCAGTAACAGTCATATCATATATATGACGGGCGATGACATCTTTCACAAATACAATCTGAGTACCCCTTTTTTGACATTCAACACCAAATCCATTCTTGTTTCCTCCACGAGCAGCATTCTAGAGTTTACTGTTGAGTAGAAAGTGAACAGGACTTACCATACAAATACAGTTGATGCCAAATCAGGACAGAGGCTAAAAATCTTGCAGCGCACAACTCACTTTCTGACTGCCCACTATTCACCACAGATAAGTTCGTTGTGATATGGAATGCTCTCCACTTAGCTGGCTGAATGCTACTTCAACAACTTAAGAAACTTGTCAACGTCTGGGACAAAACAGCATTTTCGATTGTCAAACATTTCATCATCACATTCTTCACCATTGATATACAGGGCCAGCAAAGGGTACCATGTCCTGTGTAACATCCTTCTGGACAGGGAGCTTTTGCAGTCCACCAGTTGGCGAAGTACCTCCCACAACAAGTTGATACCGCAGGACGCAAAATGTCTCATAGATATTGGGAACAACAACCTGATTTATTCAGGCATGTTCCTTTTTGTGTTTGCTGGTGCTTTTTGCATCTGTCAATGTGATCAGATAATTTCTTGGGGAGGGGGAGCGCAATAGAGGAAAGATTACTTTCTAAAGTTGGATTTGTTTGTTCTTAGATTTACCCTGTATGGACATTGAAAACATTTCACAGAGTAATAGATTGAAAGAATTTTAGTTGAGTGGATCACATCAAGCATGATCTAAGAATCAACAGAGTCATTAAATTCAGCAGGACATGAAGGGTATATATTTATGTTGTATGTCTGTGGGAAAAGATTGCAAACGACAGTGTGCGTGGTAAAGCGTCAAAAGCGTTAACACACACACACACGTGTACACACACACAGACATACACACACACATTACAGTGTGAGCGTTCCAGTGCACTGACTGCAGTAATTATTTCACATTATCCAATCAATATTCTTTAAAAGATCTGCAGACAAGTAATACATATGTTGTGGTTATGGGCAAGGATTCAACAGATCAACCAATTTGGTAATATGTAAGGAGATCAGCAACATGGAAATGTCTGGATTGTGGGAAGGAATACAACTGGAAGCTCATCGACACAGGCATTCTGAGGAGAGACTGCTGACCTGATCCATGTGTGGAAAAGAATTTACTCGGTCATCCAGCCTCGTGTAACATCTGCGGTTTTACAC
>NW_025139032.1:0-1220 GCF_004010195.1 Chiloscyllium plagiosum
CTTTATTTTCTATAATACAGGAGGAAGCTGTGACTCTGCTCCAGCTGCTTTGTTTTCTTTAATACTGGAGGAAGCAGAGATGCTGCTCGAGCTCGTTTATTTTCTATAATACAGGAGGAAGTAGTGACGCTGCTCCAGCTCCTGTATTTTCTATAATACAGGACGAAGCAGTGACGCTCCACCAGCTCCTTTATTTTCTATAATACAGGACGAAGCAGTGACGCTGCTCCAGCTCCTTTATTTCCTATAATCCTGGAGTGAGCAGAGATGCTACTCCAACTTCAAGTATTTCCTATAATACATATGGAAGCAGTGACGCTTCATCAGCTCCTTTATTTTCTGTAATACAAGAGGAAGTAGTGACGCTGCTCCAGCTCCTTTATTTTCTATAATACAGGAGGAAGCAGTGAGGCTGCTCCAGCTCTTTTATTTTCTATAATACAGGAGGAAGCTGTGACGCTGCTACTGCTCCTTTATTTTCTATAATACAGGAGGAAGCAGTGATCCTGCTCCAGCTGCTTTATTTTCTATAATACTGGAGGAAGCAGTGACGCTTCTCTGGCTCCTTTCATTTCTATAATGCAGGAGGAAGCAGTGACTCAGCTCCTCCTCCTTTATTTTCTGTTACACAGGAGGAAGCAGGGACGCTGGACCAGCTCCTTTATTTTCTATAATACAGAACGAAACAGAGACCCTGCTCCAGTTCCGTTATTTTCTATAATACAGGAGGAAGCAGTGACGCTGCTCCAGCTCCTTTATTTTCTATTATGCAGGAGGAAGCAGAGACTCTGCTCCAGCTCCTTTATTTTCAGTAATACAGGCGGAAGCAGTGACGCTTCTCCAGCTCCTTAATTTTCTATAATAGCGGAGGAAGTAGTAACGCTGCTCCAGCTCGTTTATTTTCTATAATGCAGGAGGAAGCAGAGACTCTGCTCCAGCTCATTTATTTTCAGTAATACAGGCGGAAGCAGTGACGCTTCTCCAGCTCCTTAATTTTCTATAATACAGGAGGAAGCAGAGATGCTCCTCTAGCTCCTTTATTTTCTATAATACAGCACGAATTTCAGTAATACAGGCGGAAGCAGTGACGCTTCTCCAGCTCCTTAATTTTCTATAATACAGGCGGAAGCTGTGACGCTTCTCCAGCTCCTTAATTTTCTATAATACAGGAGGAAGCAGTGTCGCTGCTCCAGCTCCTTTATGTTCTATAATACAGCACG
>NW_025139033.1:0-1220 GCF_004010195.1 Chiloscyllium plagiosum
CCCACACACTGACTTTCACTGGGGTACAGACCCACCCACACATTGACTTTCACTGGGGTACAGTCCCACACACACTGACTCTCACTGGGGTACAGTTCCACCCACACACTGACTCTCACTGGGGTACAGTCACACACACACAGACTCTCACTGGGATACAGTCCCACCCACACATTGACCCTCACTGGGGTAGAGGATCCCGCACACACTGACTCTCAATGGGGTACAGTCCCACACACACTGACTCTCACTGGGGGACAGTCCCATACACACACTGGCACTCACTGGGGGACAGTCCCACACACACTGACTCTCACTGGGGACAGTCCCATGCACACACTGATTCTCAATGGGGTACAGTCCCACTCACACACTGAATCTCACAGGAGTACAGTCCCGCACTCACTGACTCTCACTGAGGCACAGTCCCACACACACTGACTCTCACTGAGGTCCAGTCCCACACACACTGACTATCACTGGGGTACAGTCCCACACACACACTGACTCTCACTGGGGTACAGTCCTACACACACTGACTCTCACTGGGGTACAGTCCCACCCACACACTGATTCTCACTGGGGTACAGTCCCACCCACACACTGACTCTCATTGGGGTACAATCCCCCACACACTGACTCTTACTGGGGTACAGTCCCACCCACACAGACTCACACTGGGCCACAGACCCACATACACTGACTCTCACTGGGGTACAGTCCCACACACACTGACTCTCACTGGGGTACAGTCCCACCCACACACTGATTCTCACTGGGGTACAGTCCCACACACACAGACTCTCACTGGGCCACAGACCCACATACACTGACTCTCACTGGGGTACAGTCCCACACACGCTGACTCTCTCTGGGGTAATGTCCCACACACACTGACTATCACTGGGGTACAGTCCCACACACACACTGACTCTCACTGGGGTACAGTCCTACACACACTGACTCTCACTGGGGTACAGTCCCACCCACACACTGATTCTCACTGGGGTACAGTCCCACCCACACACTGACTCTCACTGGGGTACAGTCCGCCACACACTGACGCTTACTGGGGTACAGTCCCACCCACACACTAACTCTCACTGGGATACAGTCCCACACACACTGACTCTCTCTGGGGTACAGTCCCACACACACTGACTCTCACTGGGGTACAGTCCCACCCACACATTGACTCTCACTGGGGTACAGTCCCACAC
>NW_025139034.1:0-1220 GCF_004010195.1 Chiloscyllium plagiosum
TGGCGTACATTCCCACACACACTGACTCTCTCTGGAGTACAGTCTCACACACACTGACTCTTCCTAGGGTACAGGTCTCACACACACTGATTCTCTCTGGGGTACACTCTCACACACACTGACTCTCACTGGGGTACAGTCCCACACACACTGATTCTCTCTGGTGTGCACTCTCACACACACTGACACTCTCTGTGATACAGTCTCACACACACTGACTCTTCCTGGGCTACATGTCCCACACATACTGACTCTCTCTGGGGTACCGACCCCCACACATTGACTCTCACTAGGGTACCGTCCCACACACAGTGACTCTCACTGGGGTACAGTCTCACACACACTGACTCTCACTGGGGTACATTCCCACACACACTGACTCTCTCTAGGGTTCAGTCTCACACACACTGACTCTTCCTGGGGTACAGTCTCACACACACTGACTCTTCTCTGGGGTACCGACCCCTCTAGGGTTCAGTCTCACACACACTGACTCTTCCTGGGGTACAGGTCACACACACACTGACTCTCTCTGGGGTACCGTCCCACACCCATGGACTCTTCCAGGGGTACAGGTCTCACACACACTGACTCTCTCTGGGGTACCGTCCCACACCCACGGACTCTTCCTGGGGTACGGTCTCACACACAGTGTCTCTCTCTGGGGTACAGTCTCACACACACTGACTCTTCCTGAGGCACAGTCTCCACACACTGACTCTCACTGCGGTGTTGGTCCCCCACACATTGACTCTGTCGGGGTACTGTCTCACACACACAGACTCTCTCTGGGGTACCGTCTCACACACACTGACTCTCACTGGTGTACAGTCTCACACACACTGACTCGCCCTGAGGTACAGTCCCACACAGTGACTCTCTCTAGGGTACAGGTCCCACACACACTGACTCTCCCTGGGGTACAGTCTCACACACACCGACTCTCACTGAGGTACAGTTCCCACACACACTGACTCTGGGGTACAGTCTCACACACACACTGACTCTCCCTTGGGTACAGTCTCACACACACTGACTCTTCCTGGGGTACAGTCCCACACACACTGACTCTCTCTGGAGTACAGTCTCACACACACTGATTCTCCCTGGGGTACAGTCTCACACACACTGACTCTCCCTGGTGTACAATCTCTCACAAACGGACTCTCACTGGGGTATAGGTCCCACACACACTGACTCTCTCTCGGGTACAGTCCCAC
>NW_025139035.1:0-1220 GCF_004010195.1 Chiloscyllium plagiosum
GAGGAAATACATAATTGTTTTTGTATTAGCTAATATTATATGTCAGCATGAACCGTGATTGCAAATCAATGGTAGATATTATGGGCAAATAGATAAGATGCTGTGGGGGATGCGGTCAAGCTAAAAAGCCTGTACAAACAGTAGGTTTCCCACTTTTACAGAGACACAGGAACACACCCCTAATTAAAGAGGTCATAGAGATCAGAGTGGTCTCGGCAGAAGCCCAGATGGAAAGAGTAGACATTTACGAAGAAAGAATATGCCTAAGAATGACCTGCAGTGGGATAAGGTCAAACAGCCTTGTGAGGTCAGATTTAAGCATTTTGTCGCAGACAATGCCAGGTAAGATAAAAGATAAGCAGGAGTGGTGGGACCAGTCTAAGGGAAATGGAGGATGTAAACAGGGGGAAAAACAATGAAATAAGAAAAAAAATGTAAGAACCAAATTATATAAATATCAAGAGTTTGTTGAATTTTGTGTGGTTTGTCCTCTGCCTTGCTTGGCAGTGGACATCGCACCCACTTGCAAGTGTAAAAATAAAGGATACTACTGATTCAGATTTTGTCTCGGACTGCAATTATTGAAGTGTGTGAGCTTTGAATCTTACAATTGGGGCTGTCCGGGATTTTTCTTCCATCGCCGGGGGGGAGTGGCTGGCCTTGGACACTGGGAAGACGCGTCCCGTTCCCCATTGAGGAGCGGTCTCGTGTCCCGGTTTGGTCTGCTCTCTTTGGCGACTGGTACGGATCCCAAAAGAGTGACATCTGAATCAGACAGTGATAGGAGGTCGATAGAAAATACGGCGAAAAGGGACCAGGCAACTCTGTGCACAGACCAAGGTAAGAAAACTGACCTTTAAGTACTGCCTTGGTGGCCGGGATTGAGTTTTAGTAGTTAATAAGGGACTAACGAAGGAACTCAATATGGGTTGTGCCGAGGGTAAGGAAAAAGCCTCCGGGAAAACAAAAGAAGAAAATGGCAATCGAAATGGAGGTGGGTCCCTTACAACAAACCTCCAGAAAGTCCTTTGGGCAGGATGTTGTGGAATTGGCAAAATAATACTTGTACAAGGGAGACAGATGATTAAATATTGTTTCTTTGTATGGACTAAGGAATCCATTCTTCGTCCCACCGTCTTCTGGGAAAAGTACAGATCAGACGAACAACTGGATTTGTAAATATTTGCATTTATATGTCAATGTGTGAGAGAGAGAGAATG
>NW_025139036.1:0-1220 GCF_004010195.1 Chiloscyllium plagiosum
CACAAGTGTGGAAGAAGTTACTTGACACAAAGACGCAGATCCAGGCAGGTATTCTCTTCCTGATTTCTATCCTGCAAGAACCTTTGTTTGATTTTACTTTTTGTGTCCTGAATGTTTTTGCGGATTGTTGCAAATGTTTGCATATCATTAACTGGGATGATATGTTGGGTTTTCGGAGAGGTGAAGTTACTCGGTATACTGTTTTCTGTTAAATGTGGTTCATCGATAATCCCCTCAATAAATTCAGTTTTGTTTTAGAGTAAATGATTTCAACATTGGCTTCAGCAAACCAGCAAAATTATGGTCTTCTTGAAAATTTTTTGAGGGTCTTCCTTGGTCCGTCAAAGTTTGTGGGCTCGTTGAAGGAATCGTTCTGCATTTTCGATTTGGAGTAAGGATTCTTGGACTCGACGGAAGCATATGGTAGGTATTAGGGTAGTATTTCTTTTCGAAATGTTGAACTCAGTTGGATTAAACTACGCTTGAAACAACAAGTTACGAAGAGTTTGCTCGGAGTGGAAGAATTGATATTCGGAGTTTTACAAAAGGCGATCAAGGCCAGCCTGCTGGAATGAGCAGACACCCTGGACTTAGAGATTATTTATTGCACGAGGAAAGGAGAGATAATTCCAGCAATTGCTCAGCATTAAAATTTGCTGGAAATGTAATCAGAATCAAAAGCAATTAGAGCTGGTGAAATTTCAGTTGTCAACAAAGTACCTTTAGTTAGAGGCAACATACAATGACAGTGAAACAGAAACGAAAGAGCTTGACGCACGAATAAAAGCAGGCAAGATAGAAAAGGAAAGAGAGTATGAAGAGAGAAATTGAGAGAAAGGAAGGAAGACAGGCATTTTGAATTTCAGAAATTGGCAATTATACAGCAAATTCGACGTAAAAGGATGGAGATGAATGCTGAAGATAAGCTGAGTGAGGAAGAGAGTGAGGATGAGCAAAACCCTGACATTCAAAGATATGGTGACAATCTGCTTAAATGCATTCATGCATCGCCTGGTTTTGATGAGAAGGATGCGGTGCCTTTTGTGTTAATCTCATGTGAGTTATGTTGATCCAAACAAAATTTGTGGTTAGAGCTGATGAGGCATTCCCATTACTGTAACAGGACGGATCTGGGGTTAATGAGGAGTTGAAGAAAGCCGTCACAATTCCAATGAAACTGGTGCAAAAAGCCTAAAGAAAACGCTTCAGGAATCTAAGGA
>NW_025139037.1:0-1220 GCF_004010195.1 Chiloscyllium plagiosum
GTATGACCTGCCTGTATTGCATGCAAAACAAAATCAAAGCCTTTGTAGTATTCAGTACCTCCTGCTTTCTCGTGATATCATGTGGAGTGAATGAAAATGGCTGAGAACTGGCACCTGTGGATCTCTGGAGGTCAGCCACTAGGCATTTCTGGCTGAAGATTGTTGCAAATGATCAGTCTTTGGCTGGATTTATGTAGATCATCCTCCTTCAGTGAGTTGTTTACTTGTCCACCACAATTCACAACAAGATATGTCCGGACTACAGAGCTTAGATCTGATTTGTTTATTGTGAAATTGCTTAGCTCTGTCAATCACTTGTTGCTTATGCTGTTTTGTTATCAAGTCATCATGTTTATTGGCTTCACCAGGTTGACATCTCATTCCTGGTCTGCCTGGTTTTACTCTAGGTGTGCCCTTGTGTAGTCTTCATTCAACCAAGTTTAATCCAGTGGCTTGATGGCAATGGTAGAATGGGAGAAATTGCCAAAGCATGAGGTTGTAGATTGTGTTGGAGTACAATTCTGCTGCTGCTAATGGTCCACCATCTCATGAATACCCAACCTTGAATTGAGGGATTTGTTCAATTACTATCCCAGTTAACATGGTGATAGTGCCACACATCATTGTTGGAGCTGTCTTTTCTGTTTTGTTTCTGATCTCCAGTATACACAGTATTTTGTGAAAATTGAAACCCGAATGGCTATTTGCCCGATGAGCCTGCGACACTCTTCTCTGAGCTTATACTTGCCTTTGCAATGTATCCCTCCAAATTGAGAGGTCAGTGTGATGATGCTGCCCCTTTAACAAGGTTATTGTGTACTTTGCTTCTATGACTACTCTTTTAAAAAAAAAACAGAGATGCTGACATGTCTGGAAATAGCTATTTTAAACAATGAGGGGATTGGCTAGTTTTCCCAGTTCAGGTGTTTTCTAGTTTGGTTAGGTTAGCAAGCATTCAGAAACTGGCAACCTAGAGAAGCAGCTATAATGATAAAACAGGTCCATGCTTCAACAAATGTTTCTTGCCTGACTCTCTTCTCTGCAATCTCTCCTGCTTATAATAACCTGAGTTTGAATTTACCATTTGCCAAGGGGTGTTTTGGGATGTTGTGGGTATTGGAACAGCTCCTTCGTTAAGTTGCGATTAAGAGTTGGTTGGGTTTCCAAATGGAGTCGTGGAGTCGTAAAGTCATAGAGATATACAGCACGGAAACAGACCC
>NW_025139038.1:0-1220 GCF_004010195.1 Chiloscyllium plagiosum
TGTGTGGGTGATCTGCCCCTCTCAGGAACACTGCCATCCTTCCCAATGTGTGGGTAATCTGTCCCCTCTCAGGGACACTGCCATCCTTCCATTGTATCGTTGATCTGCCCCCTCTCAGGGACCCAGACCTCATTCCCAATGTGTGGGTGATCTGCCCCCCTCAGAGATCCTGTCATCTTTCCCATAGTGTGGGTGATCTGCCCACTGTCAGGGACACTGCAATCCTACCCAATGTTTGGGTGACCTGCCACCGCACAGGGACCCTGCCATCCTTACCAATATGTGGGTGATTTGCCCCCTCTCAGGGACCCTGCCATCCTTCCCAATGTGTGGGTTATATGCCCTCTCCCAGGGACCCTGCCATCCTCCCCAGTGTTTGAGTGATCTGTCCCTCTCAGGGTCACTGCCACCCTTCACAATGAATGGGTGATCTGGCCCCTCTCAGTGTCCCTGCCATCATTCCCGATGTGTGGGTGATCTGTCCCTCTCAGGGATCCTGCCATCCTTCCCAATGTTTGGGTTATATGCCCTCTCCCAGGGACCCTGCCATCCTTTAATGTGTGGGTGATATGCCCCCTCTCAGGGACCCTGCCATCCTTCCAAATGTGTGGGTGATCTGCTCCGTCTCAGGGACACTGCCATCCAGCACAATGTGTGGGTGATCTGCCCCCTCACAGGGATACCATCATCCTTTCCATTGTTTGGTGATCTGCCCCTTGTCAGGGACCCTGCCATCCTTCCCAATGTGTGGGTGATCTGCCCCTCTCAGGGACCCTGCCATCGTTACCAATGTGTGGGTGATGGGGCCCCCTGGAGAAAGTGAGGACTGCAGATGCTGGAGATCCGAGCTGAAAATGTGTTGCTGGAAAAGCGCAGCATTCCTGAAGAAGGGCTTCTGCCCGAAACGTCGATTCTCCTGTCCTGCTGCGCTTTTCCAGCAACACATTTTCAGCTCTGATCTGGCCCCCTCTCAGGGATCCTGCCATCATTCCCTACGTGTGGATGACCTGTCAATCTCAGGGAACCTGCTCTCCTTCCCAATGTGTTGGTGATCTGTTCCCTCTCAGGGACAATGCAATCCTTCCCAATGTGTGGGTGATCTGCCTCCTCTGAGGGACCCTTCGCAATGTGTGCGTGATCTGCTCCCTCTCAGGGACACTACTTTTCTTTCCAATGTGTTGGTGATCTGACCCCTCTTAGGGACAATGCTATCCTTCCCA
>NW_025139039.1:0-1220 GCF_004010195.1 Chiloscyllium plagiosum
GAGTCTTTGTGCACTCTGATGACATCGCTCAAAATCTTTCCATGTGATATCCCTCACTGTGTGGGTCGAATTGCTGCCTTTGTCAGCCCATTGCGTAGGTGCATCAGAACCAGAGCCAACAGAATTTTCCACTCCAGAGAGATGAGGCAGCACAGACGAGGTATGGATACTGGTATTTTCAAGATGACTATGGCAAATAGTACCATTCTGCGTGTGTAATTGTCAAGCTAATTTCTTAGTCTGTTTACTTCTCTATCTCTCGCAGGTTATCAGGACGTTCTGAACTCAATAGACTTCCTAGCTGCTGGTGGTTCGTCCATTATCTTATTGCAGATGGTTGGTCAGCCAGAGAGATCAAGAGAAGGGTGGTCTGGAGCCTTCAATAAATTCTACAGCGAGGTATGATCACCCACAATGCACAGATCAGAGACCTATGGGAGGGCTCCAAATATCGGAGAACAAGACCTGACACAGATAAAGTGCTGGAGGGGAGCACAGTACCGACACACCACAGGCTCAATTATCACCCCTACTTTAACTTTAATAGTACTAAGACAGCAGAAGGAAGTTCACAATTATCAATCGAGGCCTGTGCTGTTTAACAAGCATTACTGCAACAGGGGTGGACGCAGGCCTCCGAGAAGTGGGGCGTAATGCTACCCGTCATCTTTTCGTTCTGTGCTTCTTCTCCAACACCGTATCTATTGAATGGCTTGTGGACCAGTATCTTGAATCATTCTAACCTCAATAACAGTTCCTGTCTTTGCAATCTCCTCCTCCTCCTCCGCATCCCTCCACGAATTTGAAACGCACTCGAATCCAGACTAAGAATCCTATCTCTATGACTTCCTTCAGTCTCTGCAACATAGTCTCCTCTTCCATTAACTGGATACATCGAATCAAGATACACGGAATCAGATCCTTAAGCCCATCTCATCAATGCTGACCCGGTTTTCCAAACCGAACAGGTTGCATTTGCCTGCGTTTGGCCCCCGTCCCTTCAAATCCTTTCCTCTCCATAGAACCTGTCCAAATGTCTCTTACATGCTGCAATTTTACTTGTTCTGATGATGTGCTCTGTCACTTTGTTCCATATATGTACCAGGTGAAAACAATGACTGCAGATGCTGGAAACCAGATTCTGGATCAGTAGTGCTGGAAGAGCACAGCAATTCAGGCAGCATCCTAGGACAGGCAAAATCGACGTTGCGGGCAAAAGC
>NW_025139040.1:0-1220 GCF_004010195.1 Chiloscyllium plagiosum
TCTTCATCAGGTGTTATCACTTTGAAAGCACGTTCCTCTGAATAAACCTGCTGGACTTCCACCTGATGTTTTGTGATTTTTAGGTTTGTGCACCCCAGTCCAACACCAGCACCTACGAATCACAAATAATAAGGGACACAGCACTGATCCGTATGTTACACCATTGGACACCGGTCTCCAGTCACACGAATAGCCTTCAACCACTACTCTCTGTCTCCTTACACTAAGTTAATTTGGATGCAAATTGACAAGTCACTAATGACTCCTACCTGTTCCCTTGTTATTCTTTCCTGTTTGACACACTTGCAGAATATCTGGGGTTTCTCCCTAATCTTACCCTGCCAGCAGGTTTCTATGCTCCTGTTTTAGGCAGTTCTCACCGAGTGTTGAATTTCCTCATTATTACAGTCTTAAGTGGCCAATCCCTTATCTTGCTTTTATTTGCACTGAATGAGGACTAGACAGCCAGGGAAGCGTTCTGTTCATTTCCAAATTGTCATAAGCTTTGTGAATTTTCTAAATTTCACTGTGACCCACCTCTCATTCTTTGAAACTTTGGAGAACATAGGTCGAGTTTCCTCATCAGGCAACCTCGCCATCTGTGGCATTAATCTGAAGAACGTCCATTGCACTTTTTTTGTGGTCAGTATATTCTTTCTCAGATTGGGTCACCAACACTGTACACAATGGATGCAGGTTTGCAATGTTCATTTCCAGGCATTTCATTACCTTACTAGGTAACATCTTCAGTGGACCTCAGACGAAGCAATGCTGAAAATTCCTGCTTTCTATTTGTATGTTGAGGTTTCTTTGAGTTGTTGATGTCATTTCCTGTGGTGATGTTATTTCTTGTGGTGAAGTCACTTCCTGTTGCTTTTCTCAGGTGGTGGTAGATGGGGTCTAACAACCAATAGCACATCTAGTTAGACATCTGTCAGAAATACATACGGATTCTCTCCAGTGTTGCTGTTAAGTTCTAAATATCCAGTATCACACGCTATATAATAGATTCCAATAGTTTCCCTTCAGATGTCAAGTTAATTGGTCGGCAGTTCTCCAAACTATGTCTTCTTCCCTTTATAGATGCTTGGATCCTTTCCATTAATCTTTCGTGCTTGGACCCTTACCATTAATCTTTCCTGCTTCGACCACGTTTACTAACTTCCATTTATCCGCAATGGATTCCGGTCTCTGCAGAATGCACAGGAAATTAAAACAGT
>NW_025139041.1:0-1220 GCF_004010195.1 Chiloscyllium plagiosum
GAGTATCTCTCGGTATTGAGGGTCCCATAACGAGGAGTATCTCTCGGTATTGAGAGTCCCATAACGATGTGTATCTCTCAGTATTGAGAGTCCCATAACGATGTGTATCTCTCGATATTGAGAGTCCCATAACGATGACTATCTCTTGGTATTGAGAGACCCATAACGATGTGTATCTCTCGGTATTGAGAGTCCCATAACGATGTGTATCTCTTGGTATTGAGAGTCCCATAACGATGTGTATCTCTCGGTATTGAGGGTCCCATAACGATGAGTATCTCTTGGTATTGAGAGTCCCATAACGATGTGTATCTCTCGGTATTGAGAGTCCCATAACGATGTGTATCTCTCGGTTTTGAGAGTCCCATAACGATGAGTATCTCTTGGTATTGGGAGTCCTGTAAAGATGAGTATCTCTCGGTATTGAGAGTCCCATAACGATGAGTATCTCTTGGTATTGAGAGTCCTATAACGATGAGTATCTCTCGGTATTGAGAGTCCCATAACGATGTGTATCTCTTGGTATTGAAAGTCCCATAACGATGAGTATCACTTGGTATTGAGAGTCCCATAACGATGTGTATCTCTTGGTATTGAGAGTCCCATAACGATGTGTATCTCTTGGTATTGAGGGTCCCATAACGATGAGTATCTCTCGGTATTGAGAGTCCCATAACGATGTGTATCTCTTGGTATTGAGGGTCCCATAACGATGAGTATCTCTCGGTATTGAGGGTCCCATAACGATGTGTATCTCTCGGTATTGAGGGTCCCATAACGATGAGTATGTCTCGGTATTGAGGGTCCCATAACGATGTGTATCTCACAGTATTGAGGGTCCCACAACGATGTGTATCTCTCGGTATTGAGGGTCCCATAACGATGTGTATCTCACGGTATTGAGTGTCCCATAACGATGTGTATCTCTCGGTAATGAGAGTCCCATAACGATGAGTATCTCTTGGTATTGAGAGTCCCATAACGATGAGTATCTCTCGGTATTGAGGGTCCCATAACGATGTGTATCTCTTGTTATTGAGAGTCCCAAAACGATGTGTATCTCTTGGTATTGAGAGTTCCATAACGATGTGTATCTCTCGGTATTGAGGGTCCCATAACGATGTGTATCTCTCGGTATTGAGAGTCCCATAACGATGTGTATCTCTCGGTATTGTGGGTCCCATAATGATGTGTATCTCTCGGTATTGAGAGTCCCATAA
>NW_025139042.1:0-1220 GCF_004010195.1 Chiloscyllium plagiosum
ATATCGTCCGGCTTTATAGAACAATGCACTGCTCTGTTCTGCATAGCTCCCCGTGCTGCACAGATATCCAGTCCAGGTTTATAGATCAATGCACTCCTGTGTTCTGCATAGCTCCCCGTGCTGAACAGATATCGAGTATGCGTTTATAAGTCAATGCTCTGATGTGTTCTGCACAGTTCCCGGTGCTGGACAGATAGCTAGTCCGGGTTAATAGATCAATTAACTACTGCGGTCTGCACAGCTCTGCGTGCTTGACAGATATCTAGTCTGATCTATAAACCTATGCACTGCTGTGATCTGCACAGCTCCCGCTGCGGGCCAGATATCTAGTCTGCATTAAGAGATCAATGCAATGCTGTGATCTGCACAGCTCACGGTGCTGGACGGATATCTCGTCTGGGTTAGTAGATCAATGCGCTGCTTTGGTCTGCATAGATCCTGCTGATGGAGAGATATCGAAACTGGGTTTATAGATCAATGAACTGCTGTCGTCTGCACAGTTCCCGGTGCTGAGCAGATATCTCATCCAGGTCTGTAGATTAATGCACTGCCTTGGTCTGTATTGCTCCCAGTGCTGGACTGATTTATAGTTCCCGTTTATAGATCAATGCACTGCTGTGGTCTGCCTAGCTCCGCGTGCTGGCCAGATATCTCGTCTGGCATGATAAATCAATGCACTGCTGTGGTCTGCACAGCTCCCCGTGCTGGACAGATATGTAATCTGGATTTATAAATCAATGCACTGCAGTTCCCCGTGCTGGACAGATATCTAGTCCTCGTTTATACAGGTATCTAGTCCAAGTTTATACATCAATGCATTGCTGTGATCGGCACAGCTCCCAGTGCTGGACAGATATCAAGTCCGGGTTTTTTTAAATCAATGAACTGCTGTATTCTGCATAGCTCCCAATGCTGGACAGATATCTAATCCGGGTTTACAGAAGTATTCACTGCTATGGTGTGCACAGCTCCCCGTGCTGGACAGATATCTAGTCCTCGTTTATACATCAATGAACTGCTGTGTTCTTCATCGCTCCCCATGCTGGACAGATATTTAATCTGGGTTTACAGATCAATGCTCTGCTGTATTCTGCATAGTTCCCGCTGCTGCACAGATACCTAGTCCGGGTTTATTGATCAATGCACTGCTGTGTTCTGCATTCATCCACGTGCTGAACAAATATCTCATCCGAGTTTTTGATCAATGCGCTGCTGCGTTC
>NW_025139043.1:0-1221 GCF_004010195.1 Chiloscyllium plagiosum
ACCTCAGTAGACGAGCCCTCATCAAATGCTTTTTCAGCCACCATTATACTATCCTTGACTAACAAAACCATGCATCACTCTCTTTTAATGGCTTCCCTGTTCTTCATGAAAGTTCTCAATCCAGGGACCTGCAGCATCCATTCCTGACCTTGCTCTATCCATGCCTCCGAAATGGCCACAACACTGAAACCTCACATTTACCAAGATTGAATTCCATTTGCGTTGATCAGACCACCTAAACAGCCTTTATTATTGTACTTGTCGTACAATCCTCATTATTAACCTGTCTACCGATGTTTGTGTGAGCAGTCAACTTACTGATCAGCACTCCTGCTTTCAATTCTAACGACATTTTTTTTTAAACCACAAACAAAAAGAGCTCCAACACTGACGCCTGTCCGACTCCCACTGGACTCTGATGTCCAGTAAGAAAAGCATCCTTTATTCATGTCCTCTGCTTCCTGCCACTTAGCCGATTATGGATCCAAATGGACAAATGCCCTTGCTTCCCATGGGCTTTAAGTTTTGTGATCAGTCTCCTGTCTGGGATCTATGAAAGAAAAAACGTTGCTGAAGTCCAAGTAGACGGCATCCAAAACGTGCCCTCATCTATGCGACTGTCACGTCATCAAATAAGACAGTCAGGGTGGTCAGAAATCACCTCCCCTTAAAATAAAATACAGACTGTCCTTGATTAACCCCTGCCTCTTCAAATGCAGTGTAATTCTGTCCCTCAGAAGTGCTTCTAACAACTTCTTTACCACTGAGTTTAGACGGATCAGCCAGTTGGTTTCTGCTTCATCACTTCCTTCCTTCACGACTGAAGACACCAAATCGGTTGTCCTCCAGGACGTTGGCACATCTCCTCTGCCCAATGCAAGTGAAACTGTTTCCCTTTCTTCCCTTGAGTACACTCAACAGTATAGGATATATTTCATCTTGCTTTTAAGCCTGCCAAACCACTCAGAATCACCGCTGTGTCGGTGCTAACATATTTAATTGTATCACAGATATTTGCCTTAAATTCTGTACCTACATTGACTCGTGAACAACTATCCAACATATTATTCCACACCGACCCGCAACCCACCCATTTACCCCTTCACCTAACACTACAGGTAGTTTAGCATGGCCAATTAACCTAACCTGCACGTCTTTGGACTGTGGGAGGAAACCCACGCAGACACGGGTTTGTGATTTCATTCAATCTCTTGCACAGGG
>NW_025139044.1:0-1221 GCF_004010195.1 Chiloscyllium plagiosum
CTCAGACCCTGCCCCCATCATCCCTATTCCTCTGGACGGCTACATTCCGAACTCGGTTATCCTGCGCCTGCTCTGGCCTCTCGAGCTGTTTGAAATCATAGCATCAGAGCCAGACTCTAGGGTGGAGCTCCAAATGGATGTATCACTGGCATCAAACCTGGAGTCTGGTGCACAGGAGGAACTTGAGGTTCGTGTTAGAGAGGTGCCCCTCTGTGGGGTAATTTAGAGGGGGAGATAGGGAAGGCTCGTGGATGGAGTTGTGAAGTGGGGGCGTGGGGTGAGGCGGATTGGAGATGGGACGGGACTGGCAAATTGAAGCGGAGGGCGCGAATCTTGAAGGTTTGGTCGCTGCTATCCCCAGGAATGGCCTCTGTGGCCCTCGCACCACGAGAGAGACACTTACGGGGGGAGAATATCAGCCAATCAGACTCCGAGCTGATCACACCCTGCCGTCCAACACACCCCTCAAAGATCATCTCCCCACTACATCACCAAACTGTTACAGCACAGAAGGAGGCCATTCTGCCCTGTGGGCTGCTCCACTTTCTGAATGAGTATGGAATCCCCCCAATGTGGAATCAGGCCATTCAGCCCATCAAGCCCACACTGACCCTCAGAAGAGGAGCATCCCACCCAGACCCACCCTATCCCTGTAGCCCTGCATTTCCCATGGCCAACACCCCCCTAAACTGCACATCTTTGGACTGTGGGTGGAAACCCACGCAGACACGGGGAGAATGTACAAACTCCATACAGACAGTCACCCTGAGGCTGGAATCGAACCTGGGACCCTGGCGCTGAGAGGCTGCAGTGCTAACCACTGAGCCACTGTACTACCTCACTACTTAGTGGCATTGTCCCCTGTACCCTTCCACAGTGTCTGTTAAATCAATCTTGTCTCATGCTCAGGAACTTGGAGTGAGAACAGGTCACTCTGTTTTTGGAGGGTAGGGGTGTAGCGGATGTGGGTGAGGTAATGATTTCTATGACCCTTTGTGCAAAGGATTGACACAGGAACATAGGGAATATAAGCAGGAGTGGACATTTGAGCCATCAGGTCTGCTGTACCATCCAGTATGATCGTGGCTGATTTCTGGGATCCACTCAATCTCCCAGCATCCCTCCCTCCATCGTTCAAATCCCCAGGAGCCTGTCATTACTCAAACCACGCCCCCTCACCTTAAATACGTTTCCAGAAGCCCCTGGGATAGATAATTGCAA
>NW_025139045.1:0-1221 GCF_004010195.1 Chiloscyllium plagiosum
TTCAAAGCAATGTTTTGCCATTCCAACATTTTTTAAGTGGCTGGCTTCTGAGTGATTGCATATTCAGAGTGAGCAGAAGATTGAACATATAAATAGAATTAGCGTTCTTATACATTTATATATATATATATCAATCAGTTTAATTTCTCACTGAAATGTACGATCTTCAGCAATTTGCCAGCAATTTTAAAATGGCAATAATTCAACATGTAGTGTGTATATTAAACTAAATAAATTATTTGTGTTATCAAATTTCAGTGAACAATAACTTGAAAACATCCAATTTTTAAAATGAATGATATTTAATATGAAATGTGGAGAGTGAAAAAAACAACGAACATAATATCGTGTCAGTGAAATGTCAGAGCTTTCGAAAGGGTTTTGTGCCAAAGCAATGATATATTTGTTTTAGTAATTAGAATACAACACGTAAAGTATTCAAGTTCTGAGTAATAATTAATCTTCATAATGAAGCTGACCTTGCAATACATGCATTTTAAATGCTTATGCTGCACCAAATAATCAGATATTTGCGAGCATTTACACTGTGAAATAATTGGATACTGACTTATATTCACAGCTGACACATGATAGAGTAAAAAACTTTAAAGTAGAAGAGGAAGCCATTGGCCATTATGTATGAATCAGCTCCAAACACGTCTCCCAAGCACCTCCCATTTGCCAGCCATCTCTCTGTTGTCCATTAATTTGATAATTTCCAAATATATATCCAGTTCTCCTTTGAATCTTCATTCACAACTTTCCCAGAGAGTCAATTCCAATTCGTAACAATTCTCTAAATAAAGACACTTGTCCTTATTTAATTTCTAGCTCTTTTACTGACAACCTTGAAATTAGAAGTCTTTGATGCTATAATGCCAACTAATAGAACATTATTTTTCACTCTGACAGTTTATTCATACTTTTGACCACCGCAATAAATTCATATCTTTGTCTGTTCTGCTCCAGGAATAATAAGCCTTGCAAGAACTGCAACAAACACTACACGGAAAAACAAGCAGAAAACTAGTCACCAGGATATATGAACATCAATTCGCCACAAAATACATGACCCCAACACTAGTTTATTGCGTACTGATGAGTAAGTACGCCACTTTGACTAGGTCTGCATATCCATTCTAGGACAGGCCAAACAGAGACAAGCACAAGAATTCCTAGAAGTATGGTATTCTAACCGGAACTCCATCAACAAACACATCA
>NW_025139046.1:0-1221 GCF_004010195.1 Chiloscyllium plagiosum
CAACTACAGTAGGCAGCACGCCTACCCATGAATTAGCCATATCATTTGCAAGGACAAATTGTATTCCTGAAGCTGAGAGTTTGTCGAGTACTCAACAAATTCTCCAATTGTCTGGATTGTCTAGCTTCACTTTGTATAAATGAGAACTGGGCCGACCCTCCAAACTTTTAATCTGACTTTCCTTTCTGAAATGTCTGTTTTTTGTATTCAAACACGCTCTCATTTTCTCTCTTTGGTGTTGCTATTTTTCTCTCTCGTCTGTTTTCAATCGTAACTCAAACTGTCTCTTATCTGCTGCCCTTTCCTTATCTCTTGCCTCTAAGTCAATCTGCTTCATTTGCAGATTCTATAGATTCTGAGTGTTTCTCGAGCAAGTGTAAATGCTGAACTGCTGCTGTAATTATCTCTCTTTTTCTCACAAAGCAGCCAATTACAATTACAGCTTCTCTGATAATTCTTGCAACTTGGTCTTCTTCACTTTGTGCAAATCTTGCAAGGTCACCGCATACACTCCCACAAAACTTTTGGCGACTGAAAGAACCATTCCTATCCCAATTTTTGTGTATGGAACCAAACCCTCATCCGACATAAAGACACTGACAGCAACCACTCGCTGCGTAAAATCCTGCAATGAGACCCCAATCGGTCATGGAGGCGGACAGATCATTCAAAACATTCTTATGCAGGCAGCCCCAGATCATAAATTTGCAATTTGTTCCGGAAGGGTACAGGCAAAATTACCATGAGTAATATAGCTAGGTTGACGCCTTGATTTCAAAACAGAGAAAGAAAATCATAAAATTGCACAATGGAACAGTAAGAAGAGAATAAACAATCCCTACAGAACTCAATCTATCCAAATAGACTTAATTATGCTCATCCAAATATACACAACAGTCGCAATAAGCGAACTCCCTTTAAAAGAAACAGTATAAATGGAACACGTGCTTACAAGTTGGAGTTGAAGTGCAGAAAAGAGAGAGTTTCCTCACAGATCCCTCCTGACCATCCCAGTACAAGACTGAACTTAAACTGCTCAGCTCAGCTGAAGAGCTGACCACTCCCCTTTCAGTATTCGTGTCACTTCCAAACAATGACCACTTTTCTGTGAAGACTCGTCTGTTTACACATCAACAGATGACCCCTTAATATTTTTCTCATCTACTTACCAAACCAGGGTGATCGGATCCCAGCAAAGGTGTAAGTAAGGACTCCAGATGC
>NW_025139047.1:0-1221 GCF_004010195.1 Chiloscyllium plagiosum
CAGAAGGCGGGGGGAGTGGAGGGGGCGGGGAGGTCAAGGGGCAAGCGTACCTCATCCATCCTCAGTGGCCTGAGACGGGAGTGGAAGGGGAGTTCCAAATCCGTTTCCCCTACCCCATCCCATCCCACGGATTTTCACCCTGAGGGCGTGACAGGCCGCTTCCCCCAACCCCCCCCAATGGTCTAGGTATCTGAAGCCCTCCCTCCTGCACCAGCCCCGCCTGGCCTTCCGTCCTCTCGACGCCGCGCCTCCCTATAATCGCACGGTAACTCGAATGGGCCGCGGCTTAGCCTGCGCTGCCCGCAAAGGGAATGCTCCCCCCCCCAACCCCGCAGTGCCCTGCCCGCACCGACGGGCATCTCATGATCACAGCTGCGGGCAGGATTGGGGCGCAGGGGGCTGGCCGTGGGAGCCTGGAGGCCTGGCTACGCACCTCTGACCCTTGGGTTCCGACATAGAACGCTCCAACGCAGTGCGGGGGCCCCCTTCGGCCCTCGACATTGCGCCAACCCCGCACGGCCTCGAGCAACATCTTGCCAACGAAGGCTCACTTCCCCCTGTCTTCACCTGCTTCCCCCCCTCCCCACCATCACCCCTCTTCCCCTCTACCCCCACACCAATACTTCCAAAACTTCCAGTAGACGGGTTGGAGTCAATTCCTGGAGATTACCTCCCTCGAAGACCAATTCCCCAGACGCATAAGATCCCATATCTATCTGATACACAATTGGACGGGTACTGGGGGGGGAGGGGGAGCAAGATTCCTGGCCAATCCCATGGGATTAACGCTTGGCCAACCCTTTTCCCAATAATCGCCAATATTTTTCCCAAAAAATAATTCAATTCCAACCGCTTTCAAATAATTTGATCCTCTAACGTTCCTGTTTTCACTGCCAGAAAATTAGGAACGGGAACTATCTTCCTTCCTGTTGCCAAAGATGGAGAAAGCAGCCAAAACTCCAAGTCCCCAGTTCTGCCTGAATTGTCCCTTTTTATATAAATTAGAAACAGCATCTATCTGATATTCGATAACATAAATAACATGATCAGGAGGGAGTGTACGATGAAAGGGTCCCCAGCTCACAATGAGGAGACGGACCCTTCATATTTGTAACTCGAGGGTCAGGCTTCAAGCAATTGTTAGGCCCGATCACTGTCGCTGAAGGAGTGGATGCTGCGCAGAGGTTCCTGAGGAGGGAGAGGAACCGAGGAGGACTGAGG
>NW_025139048.1:0-1221 GCF_004010195.1 Chiloscyllium plagiosum
AGCCATAAGGTAGGGTCATAGAAGTTTTTACCTCCCCCGTAATATCTAACAAAAAAATATACGATCTCTTGATACCAAAGTGGGCGCTGATGTGCTTTGGCTCATAATAACGCATTTTTTCTTAATATAAATATCCTTGCTTCCAGAGCCCTGCATGCTTTCCTGATTTCAGTACATCGTCTCCTTAAGACCACAAACAGGGGAGCTGTCTGCCAACCACTGTTTGGGCTCGTCGGCACCCCCAACTTTAATCCGTTCATCATTGAAGATGATACATTCAGTTGGGAATGCTAAGAGGCGGACTGTGTCTGAACAGTGCTCTGGGGATAGAACTTCAAGGTGTGCTTCAAAAAAAATCAGTGTGCCCCTGTGCTGAAAATCGAACATTTTCTGTGTTACTTCCTAACACACTTCTTTTTTTTTAGAAAAAGTCTAAATAAATTCACTTCAATGCACCAGAGTAAAAAGTACCACGTTTATAGATGTCAATCCTGTGAATTAACGTTGACATAAGTCTAATATACAATTTTCCTGTTTATTTCCACGTCACAGTTAACATAATGACGATCATGATACTGAGTCGTCAAGACTGTCGTCTCTCCAAATGTGTCACACGATACATGGTGGCCATGGCAGTGGCGGACATACTTGTTATTATCTTCGATCTAATTCTAAGGCATATTGTACTGGTCTATATAGATCATTTTCGTTTCATATGGACCATTCCCATATGTAATATACATGCTGCACTGTTAAATGCTGTCACAGATTCATCTGTGTGGTTCACTGTCACTTTTACTTTTGATCGATTTGTGACCATTTGTAGCAAGAAGTGGAGAAGTAATTATTGCACCATAAAAACAGCAGACAGGGTTCTTGGAACACTTGCAGTATTATGCTGTTTAAAAAACAACTTTAATCCGTTCATCATTGAAGATGATGCATTCAGTTGGGAATGCGAAGAGGCGGACTGTGTCTGAACAGTGCTCTGGGGGTAGAACTACAAGGTGTGCTTCAAAAAAATCAGTGTGCCCCTGTGCTGAAAATCGAACATTTTCTGTGTTACATCCTAACACACTTCTTTTTTTTTAGAAAAAGTCTAAATAAATTCACTTCAATGCACCAGAGTAAAAAGTACCACGTTTATAGATCTCAATACTGTGAACTAAACTTGACATAAGTCTAATGTACAATTTCCCTGTTTATTTCCACGTCACAGTT
>NW_025139049.1:0-1221 GCF_004010195.1 Chiloscyllium plagiosum
CGCTCCAGTGCCAGTATGTCCCTCCTGAGGTGCGGGGCCCAAAACTGGACACAGTACTCCAAATGGGGCCTAACCAGAGGTTTATAAAGTCTTAGTAGCACATCGCTGCTTTTATATTCCAACCCTCTTGAGATAAATGACAACATTGCATTCGCTTTCTTAATCACGGATTCAACCTGCATGTTTACCTTTAGAGAATCCTCGACTAGCACTCCCAGATCCCTCTGTACTTTGGCTTTACGAATTTTCTCACCATTTAGAAAGTAGTCTATTGCTTGTATTCTTTTTTCCAAAGTGCAAGACCTCACATTTGCTCGCATTGAACTTCATTAGACATTTCCTGGACCCAAACTGTCTAGATCCATCTGCAGCCTCCCCACTTCCTCAGTACTACCGACCTGTCCACCTATCTTTGTATCATCAGCAAACTTCGCTAGAATGCCCCCAGTCCCTTCATCCAGATCATTAATATATAACGTGAACAGCTGCGGCCCCAACACTGAACCCTGTGGGACACCGCTTGTCACTGGCTGCCATTCCGAAAAAGAACCTCTTATCCCAACTCTCTGCCTTCTGTCAGACAGCCAATCCTCAATCCATGCCAGCAGCTCACATCAAACACCATGGGCCCTCACCTTACTCAGCAGCCTCCCGTGTGGCACCTTATCAAAGGCCTTTTAGAAGTCTAAGTAGACCACATCCACTGGGTTTCCCTGGTCTAACCTACTTGTCACCTCTTCAAAGAATTCTAACAGGTTTGTCAGGCACGACCTCCCCTTACGAAATCCATGTTGACTTGTTCTAATCTGACCCTGCTCTTCGAAGAATTTAGAAACCTCATCCTTAACAATGGATTCTAAAATTCTACCAACAACTGAGGTTAGGCTAATTGGCCTATAATTTTCCATCTTTTGTCTTGATCCCTTCTTGAACAATGGGGTTACAACAGCGGTCTTCCAATCATCCGGGACTTTCCCTGACTCCAGTGACTTTTGAAAGATCTCAACAAACGCCACCGCTATTTCCTTAGCCACCTCCCTCAGAACTCTAGGATGTAGCCCATCACGGCCAGGAGATTTGTCAATTTTAAGACCTTTTAGCTTTTCTAATACTATCTCTTTTGTAATGGCAACCATACTCAACTCAGCCCCCTGACTCCCTTTAATTGTTGGGATATTACTCATGTGTTCCACTGTGAAGTCTGACACAAAGTACTTATTA
>NW_025139050.1:0-1221 GCF_004010195.1 Chiloscyllium plagiosum
AACAATGTCCTTGTGGAGACATTACTATGTCTTCGATCCTATACAACAACAATTTCAAAGCCATTGAGGAACAGAAATAAATAGAAACAAACCACATGCGCATACACACAGCCCACTATTATTTAAAGTAATAGGGAGAAATTCTGCACTAACAGAAAACCTAATTGTCATTCTGAATACTGCATGTGGCACCAAAAGCACCTTTGTGATAATGACAGTTTGAAAATCTAGCCTATATTGGTTTGCAGCAGTGGAAGAATTAGTCATTCTATTATGAACCCCGGTTAGTTCCGACACCAGTATTTGATCATAGATTCAGATTATTTTTAAAGGCAGATATCAATATGAAGTTGCACAGTGGCAGGAGCACGGCTATCCTATGGACAGCACTAAAGAGATCTCACACACATTGGACCTTTAATAAAGAAATTGGCAAACCGCAGAGATAGGGAAATGTAAATAAAGGAATCACTATCAATATTTCATCCAATTCGATAGTAACTGATACCTTATCACCAAATTCAGCTGCCACCTGAAAGGATGAAAGAAGCCCCATAAGGAGAACTCCAAATTTCACTTGATTCTGTGTCACAATACCGCAAGAGAGCTTTGTAGTTGCCTTCTAGCAGACATCATTGTTTTTTCCAAAACCACAGAGATCAGAACCGAATAGTGCAGAACCACATCATAATTAATCTTGAGAAACTGTGTCAATGGGTTTTGGGGTTTGCAGTGCCTCTGTATTCTGAGCTTCGGCCCCAACCTCTAGCTGATCCCTAGTTTTCTTGATGAGTTGCAGTTCTAGTCAGTTTCTATTTCATCATTGTCCCAGATTATAGAGGTTTCAGTATCAGTGAGTCCGCCAGTATAGCGCATTGGTTAAATCAGCAGTGGCTCCACTAAAAAGGCTTTTCAATTCTGAGGTTCATAGAACAGCACATAGTTATCCATGTTAAAAGATGTAATAACAATTAACAACATTATATTTGATCTGCTATATTTTCCATGACTGACTGCAATTAATCTATCTCATGGGATGCAGAAACTCACCAATGTCAGTAAGAGCCCCTTAAAATTTGGGCAAAGCCCAGGCTATTGACTTAAGAGAATAAATTCCATACAATAATGCAACAAAGAAAAACAGATTGAAGTCAAATGATGCACAGGTTTGACAGAGAGCAAAATCCTTTCGACCCGAGCAGATTAGAAAAGTTGCGCATT
>NW_025139051.1:0-1221 GCF_004010195.1 Chiloscyllium plagiosum
GGACAATTGCCAATTTACCAAATTTGTACGTCTTTGGACTGAGAGAGAAAACTGCAACAATTGGCAGGAACACACACAGTCAGTTGACGGAGGTCTTTTGTTTTTCTGAAGAAATAAAAAGAAAATAATGTTTCTTTTCTGCTTTCTAGGGAAGAGCAGTCACTATCAATATTATAGAGTGCAGCCGTTATACAGACATGGAGTCCTGCAGTATGGAGACAGGCCCTTTGGACCAAACTGGTCCACTCTGACCAAAATGTCCATCCACACTAACCCCATTTCCCTGCACTTGGTCCCTATCCTTCCCATACATTTCCTATCCACATATGTGTCCAAATGCCTTTTCACTGTTATTCATGTACCCAATACAATCACTTCCGCAGGCAGCTCATTCCATATGTGTACTACTGTCTGTGTAAAATGTTGCCCCTCAGGTTTCCTTTTATTCTCTCTCCACTTACCATAAAATGATGCCCTCTCGTCCTCGATTCCCCAACCCTGGGAAAATGACTGATTTCATTCACCCTATCCGTGCCTCAACTGATCTTATACTCCTCGACAAGGTTTCCCACAGTTTCCTACCATCTAAAAGAAAAAAGCCCCAGCTTGTCCGATCTCTCCCAAATGCCAACTTCTGCAATGTCACTGCTGTTGTTACACTGTTTATGTCAGTTTCTCGTCAATAGACAGTCTTTTTGAACGTGTTGCCAGCAGAGGTGGTAGAGGCAGCCACGGTAGATTCACTTAAGATGTGTCTGGACAGATGCAGGACTAGGTGGGGAGCAGAGGGATATAGACACTTAGGAATTGACCAACAGGTTTAGACAGTACATTTGGATCAGCTCAGGCTTGGAGGGCCGATGGGCCTGTTCCTGGGCTGGAAATTTTCTTTGTTCAATATTCCTCCAAACTCTTCCTATATCATAAAATCCTTACATTGTGGAACAGCCATTTTAACCAACAAATCCACACCGACCCTCTGAAGACCATCTCACCCAGACTGATCCCATTGCTCTATCCCTGTAACCCTGCATTTTCCCATGACTTACGCACCTCACCTATTAATGCCTGAACACAATGGACAATTGCCAATTTACCAAATTTGTACGTCTCTGGACTGAGAGAGAAAACTGCAACAATTGGCAGGAACACACACAGTCAGTTGACTGAGGTCTTTTGTTATCTGTAGAAATAAAAAGAAAATAATGTTTCTTTTCTGCT
>NW_025139052.1:0-1221 GCF_004010195.1 Chiloscyllium plagiosum
TTGGCTCTCATTTGTCGATGGCACAATCAACATTCTTCACAACTCCAAGTAGTTTATCAAAAACGATTTCCTTTTCTAAAATCTCGTCTGACTCCGCAAATCATATAATTATTCTCCAAAGGTCTAGTTATTTTGAATTACTAAAAAGGTTCTAAAATTTTCCCTCACAACTGACATTGATTTATTCATCAGTTGGTATGCTGTTTTCCATCTCGCTTCTGTTTTAAATGTTTGTGGTCACAGTAGCTACTTCCAAGTCTGCAGGATCCTTTCCATAGCATAAAAAGCTTTGACATACTTTGCCCTCCCTCATAGAGTTAAGGAATTGACAGTACAGATTTAGGCCATTGACCGATTGTGTCTGTACCTGCTCCCAAAAGAGCTACCCGGCAAGCACAACTCTCCAGCCCTAACTTTGTAGCCCTCTAAATTCATAACTCATTTAGTTCAGCAACTTACAAAATATTCAATACAATGAGCTTTTTTATTGTTTTTTACCAGTACTTCCTCTTTAATAATTCTAACTTCTTGCAGTACCACATATTCGCCAGTCACCATATTCCCTATCATTTCGGGAAGATTTTTCTGTTCTTTCCTCTGTGGAGACAGAACCATCATATTCCATCACCGGACGGAGATGGCCTCTGTCACCTTGTGAGTACATGAGAGGATCACACTCAGGCAAAATGGATACTTCACCCACATCTGCCTGGAAAGTTCCAGAATCAAAACAGTTGATGGGCATTTTGAGTACTGTCCTCTCACTGGTGTGAGACTACAGTTTGTGCTGATGGAGGTTTCACAGCTCTGTGACATCATTGCTGAAATTAACTGGCTTCACACTTTGCACATGGAAAAGTTACAACATTGAGAAATATTTGTGGAAATCTCAGAAAGGATAGTGCAGTCTCTGCAGACCCAGACTCTCTCCAAAATGCAGTGCACAAACCTTGTCCAGAGTGGGGACACCAGACCCTCAGGTTTCCCGAAATCATTGCAGTAGCTGATAACACAAACCCAAGAAAACCATCCAGGAAATCTCCTCTGACTTTCCAGTGATGGTTAACAAGTCAAAGCGGCACGGTGGCACAGTGGTTAGCACTGCTGCCTCACAGCAACAGAGACCCGGGTTCAATTCCCGACTCAGGCGACTGACTGTGTGGAGTTTGCACATTATCTCCGTGTCTGAGTGGGTTTCCTCCGGGTGCTCCGGTTTCCTCC
>NW_025139053.1:0-1221 GCF_004010195.1 Chiloscyllium plagiosum
GTATTTCACACTGATATATCAGTGATTGTTACAGAGGGCAGTTTATTTCACACTGATATCCCAGAGTGCGTTACTGAGTGCAGTGTATTTCACACTAATATACCAGGGTGTTTTACAGAGGGTAGTGTATTTCACACTGATATACCAGTGCTTGTTACAGAGGGCAGTTTATTTCACACTGATATACCTGAGGAAGAGCTTTTGCCCGAAACGTCGATTTCAAAGCTCCTTGGATGCTGCCTGAACTGCTGTGTTGTTCCAGCACCACTAATCCAGAATCTGGTTTCCAGCATCTGCAGTTATTGTTTTTACCTAGTTGATATACCAGAGTGTGTTACAGAGGGCAGTGTATTTCACACTGATATACCAGGGTGTGTAACAGAGGGCAATGTATTTCATACTGAAATACCAGAGTGTGTTACAGAGGGCAGTGTATTTCACACTGATGTACCAGGGTGTGTTACAGAGGGCAGTGTATTTCACACTGATGTACCAGGGTGTGTTACAGTGGGTAGTTTATTTCACACTGATGTACCAGGGTGTGTTACACAGGGCAGTGTATTTCACACTGATGTACCAGGGTGTGTTACTGTGGGTAGTTTATTTCACACTGATATACCAGGGTGTGTTACAGAGGGCAGTGTATTTCACACGGATGTTTCTGGGTGTGTTACAGAGCGCAGTGTATTTCACACTGATGTACCAGGGTGTGTTACAGTGGGTAGTTTATTTCACACTGATGTACTAGGGTGTGATACAAAGAGCAATGGTTTTCACAATGATATGCCGCAGTCTGTTCCAGAGGGCAGTATATGTCATGCTTATGTACCAGGATTTGTCACAGTGGGCAGCGTATTTCACATTGATATGCGATAGTGTGTTCCAGAGTGCAGTGTATTTCACACTGATGTACCAGTGTTTGTTCCAGAGGTCAGTTTATTTCACATTGATATACCAGAGTGCATTACAGAGGGCACTGTATTTCACACTGATATACCAGGGTATATTAAAGAGGGCAGTGTATTCCACATTGATATACCATGTTATGTTGCAGAGGGCCATGTATTTCACAATGATATAACTGGGTGCGTTGCACTGGGTAGTTTATTTCACACTGATATACCAGGGTGTGTTACAGAGGGCAGTGTATTTCACACAGATATACCAGGGTGTGTTACAGAGGGCAGCGTATTTCACACAGATATACCAGGGTGTGTTACA
>NW_025139054.1:0-1221 GCF_004010195.1 Chiloscyllium plagiosum
TAAATGCAGTCAACACGGCTTTGTGAGGGGCAAATCATGCCTCACAAACCTTAACGAGTTCTTTGAGGATGTGACGAGAAAAGTTGATGAGGGTTGAGCTGTGGATGTGGTGTATATGGACTTCAGCAAAGCATTTGATAAGGTTCCCCATGAATGACCTTCTCATTCAGAAGGTCAGGAGGAATGGGATACAGGGGAATATAGCTGTCTGGATACAGAATTGGCTAGCCAACAGAAGACAGCAAGTGGTAGTAGAAGGAAAATATTCTGCCTGGAAGTCAGTGGTGAGTGGTGTTCCACAGGGCTCTGCCCTTGGGCCTCTACTGTTTGTAATTTTATTAATAACTTGGATGAGGGGATTGAAGGATGGGTCAGCATGTTTGCAGACGACACAAAGGTTGGAGGTGTCGTTGACAGTATAGAAGGCTGTTGTAGGCTGCAGCGCGACTTTGACAGGATGCAGAGATGGGCTGAGAGGTGGCAGATGGAGTTCAACCTGGATAAATGCAAGGTGATGCATTTTGGAAGGTCGAATTTGAAAGCTGAGTACAGGATTAAGGATAGGATTCTTGGTAGCGTAGAGGAACAGAGGGATCTTGGTGTGCAGGTACATCGATCAATTAAATGACACCCAAGTGGACAGGGTTGTTAAGACACAGGGTTGTTTTGGCTTTCATTAACAGGAGGATTTAGTTTAAGAATCGTGAAATCTTGTTGAAGCTCGATAAAACTTTGGTTGGACCGCACTTCGAATACTGCGTCCAGTTCTGGTTGCCCTATTATAGGAAAGATGTCGATGCTTTGAGAGGGTTCAGAGGAAGTTTACCAGGTAGCTGCCTGGACTGGAGGGCTTACATAGAACATAGAAAACTACAGCGCAGTACAGGCCCTTTGGCTCTCGATGTGGCGCCGATCCAAGCCCACCTAACCTACACTAGCCCACTATCCTCCATATGCCTATCCAATGCCCGTTTAAATGCCCATAAAGAGGGAGAGTCCACCACTGCTAATGGCAGGGCATTCCATGAACTCACGACTCGCTGAGTAAAGAATCTACCCCTAACATCTGTCCTATACCTACCACCCCTTAATTTAAAGCTATGCCCCCTCGTAATAGCCGACTCCATACGTGGAAAAAGGTTCTCATGGTCAACCCTATCTAAACTCCTAATCATTTTGTACACCCCAATCAAGTCACCCCTAAACCTTCTTTTCTCCAAT
>NW_025139055.1:0-1221 GCF_004010195.1 Chiloscyllium plagiosum
GTTCTGGGTGTGGGTGATAACAGTGTTGTGTGCGCGGGTCATAACTGTGCTGCAGGTGTGAGTTAAAACAGTGTTCTATGTGTGAGTGATTACAGTGTTGTGTGTGTTTGTGATAAAAGTGTTCTGTCTGTGGGTGGTAACCGTGTTCACTGTGTGGATGATAACTGTGTTCTGGATGTGGGTGATAACAGTGTCGTGTGTGTGGATGTTAACAGTGTTCTGTGGGTGGATGATAACAGTGTTCTAGATGTGGGGAATAACAGTGTTGTGTGTGTGTGGGTGATAACAGTTTTGTGTGTGTGGGTGATAACAGTGTTCTGTGTGTGTGTGCTAACAGTGTTCTGTGAGTGGATGATAACTGTGTTCTGGGTGTGGGTGATAACAGTGTTGTGTTCGTGGGTGATAACTGTGTTGCAGGTGTGCGTGATAACAGTGTTCTGAGTGTGGGTGGTAACAGTCTTCCGGGTGTAGGTGATTACAGTGTTTCGGGCGTGTGTGATAACAGTGTTGTCAACATGGGTGATAACAATGTTGTGTGTGTGTGATAACAGTGTTCTGTGTGTGGATGATAACTGTGTTCTGGGTGTGGGTGATAACAGTGTTGTGTTCGTGGGTGATAACTGTGTTGCAGGTGTGCGTGATAACAGTGTTCTGAGTGTGGGTGGTAACAGTGTTCCGGGTGTAGGTGATTACAGTGTTTCGGGCGTGTGTGATAACAGTGTTGTCAACATGGGTGATAACAATGTTGTGTGTGTGTGATAACAGTGTTCTGTGTGTGTGGTGTGTGCTTGTTTTGTGTGTGGGTGTTAACAGTGTTCTATGTGTTAGTGATAACAGTGTTGAGTGTGTGGGTGATAAGATGATAAATGTGTTCTGGGTGTGGGTGATAAGAGTGTTGTGTGCGTGGGTGATCATTGTGCAGCATGTATGAGTGATAACAGTGTTCTATGTGTGAGTGATAACAGTGTTGTGTGTGTGGGTGATAACAGTGTTCTGTGTGTGTGTGATAACAGTTTTCTGGGTGTGCGTGATAACAGTGTTCTGTGTGTGGATGATAACAGTGTTCTGTGTGTGGGTGATAACAGTGTTCTATGTGTGAGTGATAACACTGTTCTATGTGTGAGTGATAACAGTGTTGTGTTTGTGGGTGATAAAAGTGTTCTGGATGGGGGGGATAACAGTGTTGTGTGTGTGTGGGTGATAACAGAGTTCTGTGTGTGG
>NW_025139056.1:0-1221 GCF_004010195.1 Chiloscyllium plagiosum
CAGGCTGTGATAATCCCCAGGCTGTGATAATCGACGGCTGTGATAATCCCCAGGCTGTGATATTGCCCAGGCTGTGATCATTCCCAGGCTTTGATCATTCCCAGGCTTTGATCATTCCCAGGCTGTGATCATTCCCAGGCTGTGATCATCCCCAGGCTGTGATCATCCCCAGGCTGTGGTAATCCCCAGGCTATGGTAATCCCCAGGCTGTGATAATCCCCAGGCTGTGATAAGGTCAGACTGTGCTAATCCCCAGGCTGTGATAAGGTCAGACTGTGGTCATCCCCAGGTTGTGATAACCCCAGGCTGCGATAATCCCAGGCTGTGATAATCCCCAGACTGTGATACTCTCTGGCTGTGATAATCGCTGGCTGTAGTCATCCCCAGGCTATGATAATCCCCGGCTGTGACAATCCCCGTCTGTGATAATTCCCAGGCTGTGATAATCCTCAGGCTGTGATAATTCCCCCACTGTGATAATCCCCCGCTGTGATAATCCCCGGTTGTGATAATCCTCAAGATGTGATAATCCCAGGCTGTGATAATCCCCGGCTGTGATAATTCCTGGCTGTGACAATCCCCAGGCTGTGATAATCCCAGGCTGTGATAATCCCAGCCTGTGATAATCCACGGCTGTGATAATCCCCAGGCTGTGATATTGCCCAGGCTGTGATCATCCCCAGGCTGTGATCATTCCCAGGCTGTGATCATCCCCAGGCTGTGATCATCCCCAGGCTGTGGTAATCCCAGGCTGTGGTAATCCCCAGGCTGTGGTAATCCCCAGGCTGTGATAAGGTCAGACTGTGCTAATCCCCAGGCTGGGATAAACTCAGACTGTGATAATCCCCAGGCTGTGATAATCTCTGGTTGTAGTCATCCCCAGGCTGTGAAAATCCAGGCTGTGATAATCCCCAGACTGTGATAATCCCAGGCTGCGATAATCCCCGACTTTTATAATCCCAGGCTGCAATAAATACCAGTCTATGGTTATCCCAGGCTGTGGTTATCCCAGGCCTTGATAATTCCCAGGCTGTGATAATTCCCAGGCTGTGAAATCCCCAGCTGTGATAATCCCCGGCTGTGATAATCCCCTGGCTGTGATAATCACCTGGCTGTGATAATCCCCTGGCTGTGATAATCCCAGCCTGTGATAATCCCCAGGCTGTGATAATCCCAGGCTGTGATAATCCCAGGCTGTGATCATCCCCAGGCTTTGATCAT
>NW_025139057.1:0-1221 GCF_004010195.1 Chiloscyllium plagiosum
TGAAGACCGACGCAAATGCCTGTTCAATGTCAAGACTATTCCGCATATCCCATAAGTAAATGCCCTTTCTTATCCACGAAAGTGTCAACGTTTACTTTTGCATTTTTCATTTAATATTTTAATAGAAACTTCTACTATCGATCTTTATATTCTGTGCTAATTTTAATGCCATGCTCTTTCTCACATTTTCTCTGCATTACATTCCATTTGCCAACTCTCAGCCCAACACTGCAGCATACCTGTGTCCCTATGTAACGTACAATATCCTTCAGCACTATGCACAACTGAACCGAACTTAGTGTCGTCCGCAAATATACGAACCCATTCTTCTCCGCCCCCATCCAGGTCGTTTATAAAACATGAGAAAAAGCAGTGAACCCAAAACTGATCGTTGCAGTGCACCAAAAGCAACTGAACTCCAGGATGACGTTTTCCCATCAAATAACACCCTCTGTCCTCTTTCAGCTGGCTAATTTCTGGTCCAAAGCACGAAATCCTCCTCAAGCCCATACCTCAGTATTTTGTGCAGTCATCTACCATGGCGAAATTTATCAAACGGCTAACTGAAATCCAAACGTGCATGACATGAACGGCATTATCCTCATCTATCTGTTTAGTCACCTGGCGAGTTTTAACAAGTTTGTAGCTCAGGATTAGATTCCACATGAAGATTTGCTCGCTGAGCTAGAAGGCTCACTTGCATACTTTTCTTTACCCTCCTGGGTAACATCTTCAGTGGGCCTTCGGGCGGCGTACTGTTCAGGCTTTCTGCTGTCTATTGACATGTTTGGGGTTCTTTGGGTTGGTCATGTAATTTCCTGTAGTGATATCATTTCCTGTTCTTTTTCTCAGGGAGTTGTAGATGGGGTCCACCTCGATGTGCTTTTTGATAGATTTCCGGTTGGAATGCTCTGCTTCTCGGAATTCTCGTGTCTGTCTCTGTTTCACATGTGCTCGGATGGATGCCTTGTCCAAGTCAAAGTGGTGCCTTTCCTTATCTGTATGTAAGGATACCAGTGAGAGAGGGTCACGTCGTTTTGTGGCTAGTCGATGTTCATATATCCTGGTGGCTCGTTTTCTGCTTATTTGTCCATATGCAAAAACTGATGACATTTACAAAATACCGTGCAAGAACTGGAAACAAACACTACATTCGACAAACACTACAGTCGACTGAGGCAACACACCCATACTAGGACAAGCCAAACAGATACATGCAGA
>NW_025139058.1:0-1221 GCF_004010195.1 Chiloscyllium plagiosum
TGAGGATGACACTGACAACCAAAAGGCAGGCTGATATTTAATGAAAAGGAGACCCAAGAAAAGAGCAATACAAAGGGATTGGAGTGTTCCTGCACATGAAAAATAAAGTCATCATGCTGATGCAGAAAGTAACTAGATTGGTACATTAAGCGGGTTTCTGGGATGAGAGGGTTGAATTGTTGCGTACATCTAAAATGGTGTGCGTGAAATGAATGAGCGTGACATTACTGAAATGGACAAGGTACAGAGGGGGGCTTGACAACGTATTTGTTGAGAATGTGGTTCCACACCTGGGCAGAGTGTCTCACTCCGGGATATTTATACAGAATAAGAGATATCGATTTCAAACTGAGATGTAAAGAAATGTCATCTTCCACAAAATAGTGAATGTCTGGTATTCCCGAACCCAGAGAGTTGTGGCAGGTGGGCCACTGAATGTATTTACAGAGGGGGTGGATTGGTTTCGGACATATAAGCGAGTTGAGAGATATGAGCGGGTAGCAGGAAAGTGGAGTTGAGCCAGCCTGGCTTCTACAAGTACATTTTCGAAACAAGGCCTAACCATCGGAGTGACCTCGATCTGCTCCTGTGTAGCAGGTCTGAAGGGCTGAATGGAATATCAGAACACAGGGCTGAGGTACACGAGTGGGTCATTTGGCCCTTTGGCACTACTCAACCAGTAAAGTAGGTCATGGTTCATCTCACTGTGCTCTCAGCTGCACTTTTCTCTCCATGCACCGTTATCCATACACCTGTCTATGGAAAATCAGATGAAGCCAGCCTCGATATAATATAAAGATTCAGCCATCACAAACTTCTGGGAAAGAGAATTCCCACTTGAACAAATGCCACTTTGTGAATTCTCCTCACTCCGGTTCTGACTGTGGTTGCAGGGTGCAAATGTTACCTTTTTTAGTACCTCTCCTCCACAGTTTGCAACAAATTTAAATGTAACCAGGTTGGAGATATGGCCGATGATAAAGGTCTCAGACTGGGTCAGGTTCAGTGATAGGAACAAGTCAGACAGAGTTCTTTAGTCAGCCACATATAACTAATACACATAACAGAGCAGCATGGTGGATCTGTGGATAGCACTGCTCCTCATATCACAAAGGAGCTAGGTTCAATTGCAACCATCAATTCTCACCGTGTCTGTGTGTGTTTCCTCCCGGTGATCCACTTTCCTCGCACAATCAAAAGATGTGCAGGTTTGAGTTAATT
>NW_025139059.1:0-1221 GCF_004010195.1 Chiloscyllium plagiosum
TATACACAGGAACAGCTGTTCTCTATATCAGACGTGGGAACTGCTGTTCTCTATATTATACACAGCGACTGCTGTTCTCTATAATATACATGGGAACTGCTGTTCTCTTTTTTATACACAGGGACTGCGGTTCTCTATATTACACTGCTGTTCTCTATGTTATACACAGGGACAGCTGTTCCACATAACAAATGGGAACTGCTGTTATCTATATATTATACACAGGATCTGCTGTTCTCTATATTAGACATGGGAACTGCTGTTCTCCATATTATACACAAGATCTGCTGTTCTCTATATTATACACAGGGATTGCTGATCCCTATATTAGACATGGGAACTGCTGTTCCCTATATTATACACCGGGACTGCTGATCCCTATATTAGACATGGGAACTGCTGTTCTCTATATTATACAAAGGAACTGCCGTTCTATATATTTGACATGGGAACTGCTGTTCTCTATATTATTCACAGGGCCTGCTGTTCTCTATGTTAGATATGGGAACTGCTGTTCTGTATATTATACACAGGGACTGCTGTTCTCTATATTATACACAGGAACTGCTGTTCTCTTTATTATACATAGGAACTGCTGTTCTCTCTATTTTACATGGGAACTGCTGTTCCCTTTATTATACACAGATACTGCTGTTCTCTATATTAGACATGGTAACTGCTGTTATTCATATTACACACAGAGACTGCTGTTCTCTATATTAGACATGGAACTGCTGTTCTCTATATTATACACAGGAACTGGTGTTCCCTATATTAGACATGGGAACTGCTGTTGTCTGTATTCGACTCAGGAACCGCTGTTCTCTTTCCTAGACATGGTAACTGCTGTTCTCTATATTATACACAGGGACAGCTCTTCTCTATATTAGACATGGGAACTGCTGTTCTCTATATTAGACATGGGAACTGCTGTTCCCTATATTATACAGAGGGACTGCTGTTCTCTTTTTTGTCATGGGAACTGATGTTCTCTATGTTATACACAGGGATAGCTGTTCCCTATATAACACATAGAAACTGCTGTTATCTATATTATGTAAAGGTACTGCTGTTCTCTATATTAGACATGGGAACTGCTGTTCTCTATATTATACACAGCGCCTGCTGATCACTATATTAGACATGGGAACTGCTGTTCTCTATATTATACACAGGGACTGCTGATCTCTATATTGGACAGGGGAACTGCTGTTCTCTGTA
>NW_025139060.1:0-1221 GCF_004010195.1 Chiloscyllium plagiosum
TCTAAGGGACACAGAGACACAGAGTTGTTACAGCGGTGAAGAATGTTGGTCTAAGGGACACAGAGACACAGAGTTGATACAGAGGAGAAGAATGTTTGTCTAAGTGACATAGAGACACAGAGCTTTTACAGAGGTGAAGAATGTTGGTCTGAGGGACACAGAGACACTGAGTTGTTACAGCGGTGAAGAGTGTTGGTCTAAGGGACACAGAGACACAGAGTTGTTACAGAGGAGCAGAGTGTTGGTCTAAGGAACATAGAGACACAGAGATGTTACAGAGGTGAAGAATGTTGGTCTAAGGGACATAGAGACACAGAGCTGTTACAGAGGTGAAGAATGTTGGTCTGAGGGACACAGAGACACAGAGCTGTTACAGAAGTGAAGAATGTTGGTCTATGGGACATAGAGACACAGAATTGTTACAGAGGTGAAGAGTGTTCGTCTAAGGGACATAGAGACACAGAGCTGCTACACAGGTGAAGAATGTTGGTCTGAGGGACACAGAGACACAGAGTTGTTACAGAGGAGAAGAGTGTTGGTTTAAGGAACATAGAGACACAGAGCTTTTACAGAGGTGAAGAATGTTGGTCTGATGGACACAGAGACACAGAGTTGTTACAGAGGTGAAGAATGTTGGTCTAAGGGACATAGAGACACAGAGCTGTTACAGAGGTGATGAATGTTGGTCTGAGGGACACAGAGACACAGAACTGTTACAGAAGTGAAGAATGTTGGTCTGTGGGACATAGAGACACAGAATTGTTACAGAGGTGAACAGTGTTCGTCTAAGGGACATAGAGACACAGAGCTGTTACGCAGGTGAAGAATGTTGGTCTGAGGGACACAGAGACACAGAGCTGTTACAGAGGTGAAGAATGTGGGTCTAAGGGACACAGAGACATAGAGATATAACAGAGGTGAAGAATGTGGGTCTAATGGACACAGAGACACAGAGCTGTTACAGAGGTGAAGAATGTTGGTCTAAGGGACATAGAGACATAGAGATGTTACAGAGGTGAAGAATGTTGGTCAAAGGGACACAGAGACACAGAGTTGTTACAGAGATGAAGAATGTTGGTCTGAGGGACACAGAGACACAGAGCTGTTACAGAGGTGAAGTATGTTGAACTAAGGGACACACAGACACAGAGATGTTAGAGAGGTGAAGAATGTTGGTCTTGGGACATAGAGACACAGAGTTGTTACAGAGGTGAAGAATGT
>NW_025139061.1:0-1221 GCF_004010195.1 Chiloscyllium plagiosum
TGGGACCTTTTTGATGTTTACAAAATCATGAAGAGTACAGACAAGATAGATAGAGAAAAGTTTTATGTCCCAGATTGAAGGATTAAATACCGAGAGGTCACGCTTTCAAGATGAGTGGTGAAAAGTTTAAGAGGGATACAGTGGGTGGTGGGTGTCTGGAATGCGTTCCCAGCAGAGACGGGAGAGGTAATCACGGTAGATACATTTAAGATGCGTCTGGACAGATGCACGAGCAGGTGAGGAGCAGAGGGATACAGGTGCTTAGGAATTGGGTGACAGGTTTAAACAGTAGATTTGGATCGGCTCAGGCTTGAATGGATGAAGGGCCTGTTCCTTGTCTGGACATTTCCTTTGGTCTTTCTTCTTAAATTACGCCAATTTCATTACATAATCTGCGAGGTCTAAGTGCCTGAAGTGAATCGATGCTGAAACACTAGTCATAAAAATTCTGAGTGTGGGCTTTTGTGTGGTCGCGGGATCGAGGGTTTTAACATGCTGGATTTTAAGCTTCAGTTTCTATCGAATCGTGGCTTCAAATACCAGCATCGTAAGTGAGCTACTATGTGGAGATGTATGCGAGAGAACTGCGCATTTGTGGATGCCTTTTAATTTGAGTGTTTGCAGCTCCTCAGTGTGCTTACCCTCTCGGTGATAAAATCAGCGACCGTCTCTGAAAACAACGCAAGTTCCTGCTGTCGGACGTATCCTCATATCCCGTCGATAGCTTTGCTTTAGGATATCTGCGTTGCCAGTTTCTGTATCTCAAATGGTGAGCGCAGTTGGCTGAAATGTTGGTGGTTCGAGCCCACCCAGGGAATAAGCCTCAAATATTTCAGCACAAGCATTCACCCCGACCATGTATTGACATTGGAACCGGGAAAACTTATCCAAGATTCACCCCAAGTCCGCAGGGAGTGAGACGTTTACACGCAGCAGATTACGACATCACTTTCTCCAAGCTCCCGATATCAACAGAGAGCGGCCACTGCAGCTTCAATCAGCGACTTTCTGCCAAGCCATGGGAACCAACTCGTGGAAACTCCTTCCTTAGTAACAGCTCTTTCCGTGAGAAAGGAGAAAAACGTTCACTTTAAATTGGAAAGGGCTTCAGGACATTGGAATGTTGCTCCAGTTCTTGGAACGTGTTATAAATAAAACTCCTGCCTTGAAAATAGGAAGTGGTAAAGGGTTTTAGGTAGAAAGAACAAAGAAAGTGTTGAT
>NW_025139062.1:0-1221 GCF_004010195.1 Chiloscyllium plagiosum
AAACATTAACGTCGTCCATTGGAACGATCCAAGACTTTTCTAAATTTTCGATTCGGCAATTAGTTTCAGTTATTTTTTTCTTTCCTGGGAAATCATCACTTTCATTGTTAGCAATCGTAAAGGGAACCATCCTTTTTGTCATGGAAATAATATGATACTAAACTTTGTTTGTGGCTTGTATAAGACTCCACTGTGTCACACGTTTCTTCTACTTTCTCTCGATTTTAATGGTACTCTGACTTTTGAATCTTCCGACAAACGTGCATGACCTCATTATCCGGACATGTAACTGCATCTGACAAGTTTTTGCCCACTCACCCAATCTATCTATATGCCTATTCATATTGCCACGATCTCATCATAACATGCTCTCTCACGCGTGTGTATTGTCAGCAAATTTGGACACATTTCACACTGCCCCTTTCTCCATGCTATTAACAAAGAGATAATTGAAGCCTTGAATATACCCAGACTTGAAAGGCCTCTGCTGTAAATGTTTCTACATACTTGCTACCCTCTGAATGTGAGAACATCCTTCTCATTTATTTCTTATGTGGGTAATCCCTTCCCCTGAGATTGGGATATCCGGTCCTTCACTATTTTGGATATAAAGTAGAACAGAACAAACTTTTATAGTAAAACACAATCTCACTGCTGTCTCCAGTGCCAATTCTGATTTTTTTAAACCTCTGTTTGAACAAACTGCCCTGATGAGCACATTATTACTGATAATGACACATCTGCTTCACAGGTGCTTCAGTGCCTGTGATTGGAGTGGAGCTGAAAGGCGCGATAAAAGTGCATCTTTTTTCGTTCGACCATTGCCATATTATTAATCTCTCTGCTCATGAAAATGGATCCTTTATATGCATTCAATCTCTCATCAATACCGAGCATGTTTCACTCACAGTTGATTTTAAATGATTTCTTGTTGGATGAGTTATCTCTGGAACTCCAGACAAACCGTCTCAACAACTCGATATGTTCTCAGGTCTGCTCATTTCTTGACGTACAGGAATCATGCTCCAAAGAAAACATTTCCAGATTCGTGAATCTCTCCACAAAATGAGGTTTATTTATCTCTCTACATGGTGCAAAGCAGAGGATTGTGAAAAGAATCTGGGAAAATGTTGCCAATTGTCAAGTGGGAAACCTTTCCACAAGCAAAACAGAAATCCCAGCGTCGAGCTTTGTGAATCTTTAGATATTCCTTGGGGCACG
>NW_025139063.1:0-1221 GCF_004010195.1 Chiloscyllium plagiosum
TTCAATCCCTGTCACTGACTGAGTTTGAATCTCTGTCACTGACTGAGATTCAATCCCTGTCACTGACTGAGATTCAATCTCTCTCACTGCCTGAGGCTCAATCCCTGTCTCTTATTGAAATTCAATCCCTGTCACTGACTGAAGGTCAATCTCTGTCTCTGCTGGAAATGTGTTGCTGGAAAAGCGCAGCAGGTCAGACAGCATCCAGGGAACAGCAGAATCGAAGTTTCAGGCATAAGCCCTTCTTCAGGAATCTCTGTCACTGACTGAGGCTAAATCCCTGTCACTGACTGAGGCTCAATCCCTGTCACTGATTGAGATTCAATTCCTGTCACTGACTGAGGTTCAATCCCTGTCACTGAATGAGATTGATATCCCTGCCATTGATTGTGACTCAATAACAGTTACTGATTGAGATTCAATCCCGGTCACTGACGGTGGGTCAATCGCTGTCACTGACTGAGGGTCTTTCCCAGTCACTGACTGAGATTCGATACGTGTCACACACTGAGTTTCAATCCCTGTCACTGACTGAGATTCAATACGTGTCACACACTGAGTTTCAATCCCTGTCACTGACTGAGATTCAATACGTGTCACACACTGAGTTTCAATCCCTGTCACTGACTGAATTTGAATCTCGGTCACTGACTGAGATTCAATCCCTGTCACTGTCTGAGGCGCAATTTCTGTCATTGACTGAGGTTCAATCCCTCTCACTGCTGAGATACAATCCCTGTCACTGAATGAGATTCAATCACGGTTACTGACTGAGGGTCAATCCCAGTCACTGACTGAGGGCCAATCCATGTCAATGAGTGAGATTCAATCACTATTACTGACTGAGGGTCAATCCCAGTCACTGACTGAGATTCAACCGCTGTCACTGACTGTGATTTAAACCCTGTCACTGATTGAGATTGAATTGCTGTCACTGACTGAGGTTCAATCCCTGTCACTGATTGAGATTCAATCCCTGTCTCTGACTGAGTCTCAATTTCTGTCACTGACTGAGTTTCAATCCCTGTCACTGACTGAGATTCAATACGTGTCACACACTGAGTTTCAATCCCTGTCACTGACTGAGTTTGAATCTCGGTCACTGACTGAGATTCAATCCTTGTCACTGTCTGAGGCGCAATTTCTGTCATTGACTGAGGTTCAATCCCTCTCACTGACTGAGATTTCATCTCTCTCACTGCATGAGGCTCAATCCCTGTC
>NW_025139064.1:0-1221 GCF_004010195.1 Chiloscyllium plagiosum
ACCAATCCTCATACTGACTGATGCCCTCGGCCAATTTAGGGGTGCCCTACTCTCATTCCCGCATCAAGTATTGTCCTGTCCCAATTTTCCCATTTAGGTCTACACTGCACCAATTCTCCCATTTACTGCTAAACTGAAACTCTCCCATTTGGTGCTAACTGCACCAATTTGCCATTATCGGACGCCCCATTCCAAATTCTCTTATTTCGATAAGCCCTTGCCCAATTCTTCCATTTAGTAGTTCCTGGGAACGATTCTCCAATTTCGTGGAGAGCTGCCAGAATTCTAAAATTGACCCATAGACAAGTTGGACTGAAGTGTCTGTTTCCATGTTGTACATCTCTATGATTGTATGACTCTATTTATGGCTCTGCTGCTCTGCACCATTTCTCCCATTTACCAATCCTGCACAAATCCTGAAACTGCACCAACTCTCCCATTGAGTATTATCCTGCCCAATTTAAAGGCACCTGCATGAATTCTCCAATTATTGTTGCCCTGCATCAGTTCTTTCCATTTAATTGTTCCCTGAAACATTTCTTCCACGTACGGGTGCCCTGCTGAATTGTTTAAATTTAGTGATGCACTGAAATGAATCTCAATTTACCGATGCTTGCAACATTTCTTCTTTTTATTGATTCCCTGGCCCCTATTCCCCAATTTAGACATGCCCTGCTCCAATTTTCTAATATACTGACACTCACACCAGTTTTCCAATGTAATGGCACTGTGCACCGAATCTCCCATTTACAGATTCCCACCGAATCTCCCATTTATTGCTTCTCACCAAAACTCACATTTACTCATATCCCTGTACTAATTCTTCCATTTACTGATGCCCGAGCGCTATTCTACCATTTAAGGGTGCGCTACTCTAATTCTCCCATTTCCTGTTGCCATGCCCCCATTCTCTAATTTAGCCCCACTGTGCACCAGGTTTTCCATTCCGTATTTCCCTGCAACAATTCTCCCATTTAGTAGACCGCTGACAGAATTCTCTAATCTTGGAGATCCCTGCATCAAATCTCCAAATTACCGATCCTACACATTATCCTCCCTTTAGTGGTGAACTGCGCCAACTCCCCCATTTCGTGGTACACTGTATTGAATCTGGAACACTAATCCTTTGCAACGTTTGTCATAATTACTTATTCACTGCCCGTGTTCTCCCATTTGCTCCAATTCTCAAAGTTATCAGCCCCCTGCACCAGGTCTTTCATT
>NW_025139065.1:0-1221 GCF_004010195.1 Chiloscyllium plagiosum
ACTCTGCTTATCTCAAGTGAATATAGTTCAGTCTTATTTAGTCTCTGCCATTGACGCAATCCCCCCAGACCAGGGATCTCCTCAACGTAATAGTATCTTCCTCGAAATAAGTGGATGAAAATCGATCACTCTGTACAGTCTGAAATTTATTCGTTTTTGGCGCTATATAGGAAAAATACCCTACACCCTACACCGGTATATTTACCAACGTGAGTCGCCAAATGAGTTCAACACAAGTCCTGAAGGTTTGTCCATCATATTCTGAGGAACTACTTCCAGGAGAAAAGTTTATCGTTTAGACTTTACAGTACTCAAACAATGAGCCATTTCGTTGCGTGTTGAATTTCGCATTAATGTCTTTAAAAAATAAATTAGAATGGTAGATAATCATAGGTGAACCAATAAATCATCTCATTGACAATGCTGAGTGTATCCCATTCTTCCTGTAGACTTCTTGTAATATTGAAATTCACAATAAAATGTTTCTTACACTTGAAGACAAGGATGCGACAATAACAATACAGGGTATAGTCTGCGAATAAAATAGTCTTTTTCCAAAAAAAACATGGACACACAATTGCTTAGGTCAGAGGTTGAGCAGGTTCAGATGATTCGTGTCTGGGCTGAAATTCTAATGCTGTGAATAAATATTCAATACTTTAAGCCCCGTATCCATTACAAATCACGACGCAGAACAGCGATATTTGGAAGCATGTGATCCTATACCACGGAATACAGAAGTTATTACGACGCAGAAGAAGGCACATCATGCCTGCACACAGGTTCTATTCCCTAATCCCAAATCTCGTGTCTTTGTCCCATATCCTGCCCGGTTTTGTGAAATAGCTGCTTTCATGCGGAAGAAAGCTTGTTCTGTACCGCCCCGCCTCCTCGACTTTGTATGTCATGGGACATAGCACCACATCGACCTTGCCACCTTCTCACGCAAGGACATTTTATTGGTTTCTGAAGCAAACTGTCTCTCGCTTCCAGGAGACAGCAGAAACATTAGCGTTCCTGAAGTCATTTCACCCCTTTCCTCGAGGTCTGCGAATATCGGGCTTTACCTGGTGGACAGTCTTCACCCCAATCAGCAACTCTGCTAGAGCTATTCCTGTAGTAGCATGAGAGACGTTGTACAATCAAACAGAAACTCGGACTGTTTGATATCGAGTGAGGTTGTACGCTGTTTCTTTAAGCATACGTTCAGCTTTTGAACTA
>NW_025139066.1:0-1221 GCF_004010195.1 Chiloscyllium plagiosum
TGGGCTGGCGGGTTTAATAAATTATATAACCAGAATATTTAGAGTCTCCTCTGTTTGGAGCACTGACTCTGGGCTGGCTGGTTACAAAACTACACATAACCAGGTGATTTAGAGTCTTCTCAGTTTTGGGCACTGATTTTTTTGTTGGCTAGTTAAATAAATCTATATAACCAGGACATTCAGAGTCTCCTCAGTCAAGGGCACTGACTCTGTGCTGTCTGTTTAAATATATATAACCATTAGATTCAGATTCTCCTCAGTCTATGGCACAGACTCTGTGCTGGATGGCTAAATAAACATGTATATCCAGGAGATTTAAATTCTCCACAGTTTAGGGCAGTGACTCTGTGCTGGCTGGTCTAATATATCTAACCAGAAGATTTCGAGTCTGCTCGTTCTAGGGCACTGATTCTGTGCTGTGTATTTAAGTATACGTAACCAGGAGATTTCGACTCTACTCAGTCATGGGCACTGACTTTGTTCTGTCTGTTTAATATATATAACGAGCTGGTTAATTAAATATAACCAGGAGGTTTAGAGTCTCCAAAGCTTAGGGCACTGACTATGGGCTAGTGGGTTAAATACATTTATATAACTAGGTGATTTACAGTTTCCTCAGTTTAGTGCTCAGACTATGTGCTGTATAGATAAATGCATGGCGATTTAGAATCTCCTCAGTTAAGGGCATTGACTCTGTGCTGCTGTTTAAATATATCCAACCAGGAGATTCCGAGCCTCCTCAGTTTAGGTCACTGACTCTATCCTACTCGGTTAAATAAATATATATAATCAGGGGATTTAGTGTCTCCTCAGGTTAGGGCACTGATTGTATTGGCTGGTTAAATATATACAACCAGGAGATTTAGAGTCTCCTCATTTTCGGGCACTGACTCTGTTCTGGCTGACTAAATAAATATACATAATCAAGAGATTTAAAGACTGCTTATTGTCGGGCACTGACTCTGGACTGGCTGGTTAAGTAAAAACATATACCCAGGATATTTAGAGTCTCCTTAGTTTTGGGCACTGACTGAGGCTGGCGGGTTAAATAAATACATATAATCAGGAGATTTAGAGTCGCCTCAGTTTAGGGTTCAGACTATGTGATGGATGAATAAATACACACACACATATATATATATATATATATATATAAAAACAAGAGAAAGTCAGTGTCCGAAACTGAGGAGACTCTAAATCGCCTGTTTATATATATTTAAA
>NW_025139067.1:0-1221 GCF_004010195.1 Chiloscyllium plagiosum
ATCTAATCGAGGGCTTCAGGGTGGTGTATATAAAAAGTCACACATACGTGGGAGTGAGTTACAGACTGGAATCTATTCGAGGAGGTCAAGATATTTTATATATATATAATGTCAGTTACGTAGGAAAAAGTTATAGACTGGAATTTAATTGCGGTCTTCCAGATGATATTAAAAACTTGAATACGACATACCTGGGAGTTTTTTACAGAATGAAATCTGATGGTGGGATTTATGATGATTTATATAGCGAATAACAGATAGTTGGGATAATCTCGGCGTTCAGTGTGAATAATCTAGGAGTTCAGTGGATCGAATAACAGTTAAGCAGGATTGAGTTATAGACTCTTACCTAATTGAGGAGGTCAGGATGATTTATACATCAAATAACAGATGCGCAGAATTGAGTTAAAAACTAGAATCTAATCGAGGGTTCGGCGCAGTTTATATACAGAATAACCAAGAAATGAAGTACAGACTGGAACCAATGCGGTGTTTCAGGCTCATTTGTATACAGAACACCAGTTACCCCGAAGTGAGGTGCAGACTGGAATCAAATTGAGGGGATCAGGGTGGTTTACATACAGAATAGTAGATACCTGGCAGTGAGTTACAGACTGGAATCAAATGGAAGGTTTATACACAGACTAGAAACAGGAGAATCGACGTTTCAGGCATAAGCCCTTCTTCAGGAATCTTCATTCCTGAAGAAGGGCTTATGCCCGAAATGTCGATTCTCCTGTTCCTTGGATGCTGCCTGACCTGGTGCGCTTTTCCAGCAACACATTTTCAGCTCTGATCTCCAGCATCTGCAGTCCTCACTTTCTCCTTATACACAGACTAACAGATAACCGGGAGGGAGTTACAGACTGGAATCTAATCGAGGGTGCAAGGTGATTTATAGATAAAATACCAAAATCATAGGAGTGAGTTACACACTGGAATCAAAAGGAGAGTTTCGGGTGTATTATGCACAGACTAACAGATACACAAGAGGGAGTTACTGACTGGAATGTATTGGAGGTGTTCAAGGTGGATTATGTATAGAATAACATATACCCAGGTGTGAGTTAAAGGCAACCTAACTGACATGTTCAGGGTGCTGTTCAGGGTGGTTTATGCAGAGAATACTAGGTGGCCAGGAATGAGGTACAGTCTGTCACCTAATACAAGGCTTCTGGCTGTTTTACATACAGAATACCAGTTACCTGCATGTGAGTTGCA
>NW_025139068.1:0-1221 GCF_004010195.1 Chiloscyllium plagiosum
TTCGGTACTGTAATCCTCTTTAGCTTGATACAGTGTGATACAGAACGGAAACAGAACCTGCCCATGTGACCTAAACTGAACGAGTTTCATTTGCCTGCGTTTGGCCCTTATCTCTTCAAACCTTCTCCTCTCAATATACCTCCCCAAATGTCTTTTCCATGCTGTAATTGTGCTTGTTTCTCCCATGTGCCTGAGGCAGTCTGTTCTGTCTATGCACCATCCTCTGTGGATAATGTTCTCCCTCAGCTCCCTCTTTAAATCCTTGCTCTCTCACCTCCTGTTTATACCGTCTAGTTTTGGACCCACCTACCCTTGGTTATTCACCATTCTTAGGGTCACCCCGTGGCCTCCTCTGCCCAAGAGAAATATTGAGGACAATGTTACAAATGTCTCCAACGTATGTAACAAAGTGCTGGCCAATGTCGGCAAATGTGCCAAATGTCACTTTCCCCGCCCTGTCCACCCGTGATACCACTTCCAAGGAACAATGTAACTTGCACCCCCTGGTCAAAACCCTTCAATTTATTTCTCAGTCTTTTTGTTGTTTCAAACTGATAATTGCTTTCATTGGAATTGCTTCTCCACATCATATGACTACTGGAAAAGTAGAATTTTTTTGATCTTAAATTTTACTCAAGATTTGTTAGAAGATATATATGTATGCTGTCTAGATCTCTGATTCTCCTATTGCAAACTTATTAGAAACCAGTAATTCTTTTGTTTTAAAGTAAAGAAAATTGGTAACCCCAGTTATTTGCTGAAATAAAAAGCCACAAGTTTTCACAGTTTAGAACGTAAGAATCAACCAGGCAAAGTCAAAATAGTATCAGTCCTAAACTCCAGTTAGGTATCGGAGTTAGGATGTTAGGTGGAGGTTGTACAGGACATTGGTGAGGCTTTTCCTGGAAAACTGTATTCAGTTCTGGTCACCCATTTATAGGAAGGGTTATTGAGCTGGAGAGGGTTCAGAAGTTATTTATCTGGAAGGTGTGAATTATAAAGAAAAGCTGGATAGGCTGGGACTTATTTCGCTGGAACAGAGGAGGTTGAGAAGTGACCTGATGGAAATTTGTAAAATAATCAGAGGTATAGATAGAGTTGATGGTGGTTGTCTTTCCATAAAATGGTGAATTTTAAGACACAGGGGTGTATTTTTAAGGTGAGAAGAGGGAACGTTTGAAAAGACACGAACCAATGTTCACTTGTGGAATGAACTTCCTG
>NW_025139069.1:0-1221 GCF_004010195.1 Chiloscyllium plagiosum
CTGACATGCCCATCTTTCGATTGTGGGAGGAAACTAGAGAATCCAGAATAAGCTCATGCAGACACTGGAGAGCATGCACCGGGTGGCTATTGCGTTGAAAGGTCGTGTATGGTAGCTGTTAGTATCTTTTGTTCCGGGTGTTGAATTCGGTGGGTTTAAACAGTGTTTTGTTTATAAAGATTCTTTCAGTCACGAAGAGTTCTCTGGGAGTGGAGGAAGTGAAGTTGGGGTTTTTACAAAAGGTAATGAAGGCAAAGCTGTAGGAATTGACAGGCAAACTGGAGTTGGGGTTGCGTTTGTCTGTGAGAAAATGAGAGATAATTACAGCTATAGCTCGGCAATTACATTTGGTGGAAACGCCATCAGACTCTTTGGAAACGGCTGGAGTTAAATGTCAAATGAGGCACCTTGAACATGAGAAGAAATTGAAACAGTTTGAATTAAGATGAAAAGTAGAAATAAAAGCAAAGGAAATGAAGAAGAAAGAGAGAAAAGGACAGAAGAAAAGCAGAGAGTTTCAACGTAAAAAGTTAACAGTTAGAGAGGAAAGTTGACATAGAAGGCGGAGATGAAGGTAGACGGTCAGCTGGATGAGGAGGATAGTGAGGTTGAACAACGCTATTGTAACCAACGGGATAATTGGGTTCTGGTTAAATGCATCCAGGCATTATCTAAATTTGATGAGGATGGGGAAGCCTTTTGGATTTCATTTGAGAAAATGCCTAAACAAATGCAGTGACCAGTGACCATGTGGATTTAGTTGATCCAAACAAAGCTGACAGGTATTTGCATCCCTATCGGAGGAGGGATCTGGTCAGTATGAGGTGGTGAAGAAAGCCATCTGAAGAGCATTTGAGCTTGGGCCAGAAGCTGACAGGGTCCCTGGTTAAACGTACATTGAGTTTGAGAGAATGAAACAAAGTAGTTTTGAAAGGTGTGTAAGAGTATTAAAAACAGAGAAAACCTATGACACAGTTAGACAGATTTTTTATTTGGAGAAGTTCAACAATTCACTTCCTGCAGTCGTGAGAACTCGTGTGGAAGAGCAGAGAGTTACAATGACAAGACTGGAAGCTGAAATGGCTGATGATGATGATGATTGGGTTCAGAAATCAAAGTTGTTGACTTTGAGAGGTTGAGAAGAATGTGTGAGATCTTCTTAAAACACATCCCTGTGAGAGTAAGATGAATTGGCATAGGCCAGGAGTAACAGATAAAGAG
>NW_025139070.1:0-1221 GCF_004010195.1 Chiloscyllium plagiosum
ACAAAGGTTGTTCGGTTTTTCTCATATTCTCGATGAAAAGAACAGAAATCTGATTCTTGTGATTGACTGGGTTTTATTGGAAATTCGTATTGAATTGAGCAGCGCACTGCTCCATTCACTGAACTACTGAGAAAATACACAACGTTTCAGTATACGGCAGACTGTATAAAGGCATTTGACAGTTTGGAAGCTGTGTTTGTGACTGCCCCAGTATTAGGCAAACTTAATTAGACAAAACCATTCAAGAGGGATATCAATGAGTGTGATGTGAGTATTGGTGCTGTGCTCTCGCAGGAAGATGACGAGAAGATTGAAAGACCTGTCGATATTTCGCCAGGAAAGTGCACATTTATCATCAGAAGTATTCAAAAATTGAGAAGGAGACCTTGAACTCGGTACTGACGTTACAGCATTTTGACATTTATTTTGCCGGGAATGTTCCTGTAACAATTATATATCGATCAAAAATCGTTAAAGGAGAAATTTTAGAAGAACAAAATGCAGTTTATTTAAATGTACCTTATTATTGTAGCTATTCAATTTGAAAATTATACGTGGTAAGAAGAGACAGCGCAATTTGCGACGCATTATCGAGACTTGGATGAAAATATGGAGGTTTTCAGTGGCAGGAGTGTACAGCAGAAATATCATGTATATGTACTGTCGTATATTAACAAATTAAAAATAATGGCTTTAAAAATGAATTCATCTTTGTGAGCAGATTTTTTTAAGGGGGCTATTGTGGGGAAGCTGTCACTTTAAAAGGTTATTTTTCCCTCTTTTTTTTTTCAAGAGACGTCGTGATAGCAGATGTCCCAAAATGTACAGATTAACAATGGCAGAGGAGTGGCCAATTCTCCGGGTCAATTTTTCTCTCTACTTTACTTTACTTGTAAAAATGAGAAATTGCTGTTATAGTGAATGGTTCCAAGTTTCAGGAGATGATTCCTGCATGACTTTTCAGTCGGAAATTTCGCCTGCCTGAAATAATCTGTGTTTGGATTTAACGTTTGGTCAGGGGTGTGTGAACGTGATGTTACGTAAATTGGAAAATCTGCATAAAACTAAGAAGTAAGTGTTTGGGTTATATTATTAAAATATTTTGAGGGTGTCCTGGCCGTGACCATGACATTTACTTTTACAGGGACTATGGGTTTCTTTCCTTTCAGAGCTTACGCATCTACTTCCTAAGGAAGTATTGTTATGCTAAGCCTTTGTGGC
>NW_025139071.1:0-1221 GCF_004010195.1 Chiloscyllium plagiosum
TTGAGGGCCAAAGGGCCTGCACTGCGCTGTATTTTTCTATGTTCTAGAAATAAGGATACAGTCAGTTCTATAATGCAGTGGCTGTATTGTTGCACAACACTGTTATGGAAAATCGCACTTTAGAACAGCGCTAAAAGTGTTCGTTCTGTAATCGTGTTATAGACAACACGTTTAAAAATTCATGCCGTAGAAACAGTGTCCTCAATTCATCAATTGCATTACTGTAAATTTGTGTTAACAAACAAAACACACATTATAACAGAACCACCTGTAGTTATTTAAATGCATAGTGGATTGACTAGTTAATGGAAAAGAGGTTTGGGATGGGGATGGGTTATTTTCAGAATTGCAACTGGTAACGAGCGAAATGCCACATGGATCAGTGCAGGGGCCATAATTATTTTTAAAATATGTTAATGACTGGGATGAGGGAAATGAATATATTATTGCTAATGTTGAAGATGACAAAAACGGGTAAAAGGCAACTGATGAAATACAATGTCCCTAGAGGAATAGAGACAGATTAAGTGAGCACAAGCCACAAGTGTGATAGAACTTTCCCCAATTGGCTGGATGAGAGCAGCTTCAATGACACTCAAAGCTTTATGCCATCCGGGACAAAGCTCGCTTGGTTGGCACCACATTCACTCCCTCCATCAATGATTTACTGTAGCAGCAGCATGTTTACCATTTACAAAAGGCTCCTTGGTGTGAACATCTTCCAAACTCATGACCACCACCATCTAGAAGAACAAGGTCAACAGAAAATGGGAATACCACCATCTACAAATTTCTCTTCAATCTCATCACCATCCACAAATTTCTCTTCAATCTCATCACCATCCTCATTTGGAAGTGTATCGCCATTTTTTGTGCGGTTCAATATGGTAGCTCACGACTGCATCTCAAGGCAATTAGAGATGGGCAATAAATGCTGACTCAACCTCCAATACCACATCCCATAAGCGAATTTAAAATAGAGCAGCATAGGGTGGCACAATGGTTAGAACTGCTGCCTCACAGTGGCAGTGACCCAGGTTCGATTCTACGCTTAGGTGTTTGCGTGGAGTTTGCACATTGCCCCGTGTCTGCATGGGTTTCATCTGAGTGCTCTGGTTTCCTTCTACAATCCAAAGATGTGCAGGTTAGGTGGTTGGCCTTGCTAAATTGCCCCTTAGGTATCCAGGATTGTGCAGGTTAGGTGGTTGGGCATCGTAAATG
>NW_025139072.1:0-1221 GCF_004010195.1 Chiloscyllium plagiosum
GAGGAAGTCAGATCCATTAGTGCTGCTTTCTGTTTCTCAACTTGTGAAGGCTTGAATTCAGACGAGAGATGTAATTTTAATAACGTTAAAAATGTCAGAAATATCCTGATAGGAACAGAAGTCCATCTCTAGTAAACATTTAACTTTGCATTTCATATAAACTTCTTCACCTCCCTACTTCCAAGATTTATATGGCAGGCAAGGCACTTTTGTGTTAGAATATTTTCACAACACAAGAATAGTTTATTTTCAAATAGAACATATAATCTGAAACATAGCAGCAGGTTAGCCATTACACAATTGTACAAGAGAATCCAATACATTCATTCAACTCCAACGAATGACGTGAAACTGCAAAAAAGCCTCGTGGTTCACTAATGACCTTTAAGGAAGGAAATCTGTTATCAGCGCCTGGTCTGGCCTACATGTGATTCACGATCTACAGTAATGTCATCGACTTTTAATTACGCTCTGAAATGGGCTTGGAAGTCACTTATACTGCTTAGCAGTTGATATTAAAAAAAAAGGAACCAGACAGACAACCTGGCATTGACTAAAGCACCAAAAATGACAATTTCAAACACAGCCCTGTTGATCCTACAAAGTCTTCCTTTCTAATATTTCGGGGCTCGTCACAAAATTGGGTGATCTGACTACCAGTGTAGTTAATCAATAGCTTGACATAGTCACACTCACTGAATCACACAGATTACACCATCATCATTCTGTGGTATATCCTGTTGCAGGCTGCACAGTGGTATGCAGTAAGGAGGGTGTTGCCCTCGGAGTCCTCAACATTGACTCCGGACTTCATGAAGTCTCATGACGCCAGAACAAACATAGGTGAGGAAAGTTCTGAGTGTTACTGCATTCCATTACACATTCCAGCCCTTCCCGGTCGATAAATCCTTCTCTGTGCTGAACATCTCTTGGAGGAAGCACTGAGGGTTGGAAGAGCACAGAATGTACTATGGGTGTGGGCCTTCAAATTCCATCATCAAGAGCGGCACCACAACTGACCAAGCTGGTCAAGTCCTACTGGACATAGTTGCTAGGTTGGATCTGAGGCAGGTGGTGAGTGAACAACATACTTACCTTATCCTCACCAAACTGCTTGCGACAGATGCATTTGTCCATAATTGTACTGAAAAGAGAGACGGCTGCACAGTCCTTGTGGCGATGAAGTCCTAGCTTTACATTCAGAATATCCTCAATCATATT
>NW_025139073.1:0-1221 GCF_004010195.1 Chiloscyllium plagiosum
ATGACAATTTAAATGCCCTTAAATTTGGCGAGTGCACTGCTCTTTCAGGCAGTGCATCCCACGCCCCGACTACTATCAGAGTAAAGAAACTAACTCGGACCATCTGTCCTACATCTGTCAACCTTCAATTTAAAGCAATGCCACCTCGTGCTAGCCAACACCGTCTGAGGAAATAAAAACACTCGCTGTCCACCCGATCCAACCCTCTGATCATCTTGTAAGTCTCTACCAAGTCCTCCTCAATTCTTCTCACCGACGAAAATAGCCCTCAGTCCCTCAGACTTTCCTCGTAAGACCTTCTCTCCATACCAGGCAGCATCCTCGGAAATCTCCTCTGAAACCGTTCCCAAGCTTCTACATCTTTCCAACAATGCATTGACCAGAACTATACATAATAATCCAAGTGCGGCTGCAAAAAGGTTTTGTACCGCTGCAGCATGACCTAGTTCTGAAACTCAATCCCTCTACTAATAAAAACTAATAATCTATATGCATTCGAAAACAAAAACTGCATCAACGTGTGTTTCGACTTTCTCGGATCTATTTACATTTGTTATTTTTCTCAAGAGAGTTGGAATGTAAAAGGAGAGATGTGCTACTGAGACTTTATAAATCTCTGGTTAGGACGCATTTAGAATACTATGTCGAGTTTTGGGCCCTACACCTCAGGAAGTGCGTACTTGCACTGGAGAATTTCCAGTGGGGTTTCACACGGATGATCCAGGAATGTTGGGCGTAACATGATGGACGGCTGAGGATGCTGGGATCGTATGCATCAGAGTTTAGAAGGTTGAGGGGAGATCTGATAGAAATGTATTTCCAGCGTTCACACTTTCTAAGCCTTGCAACATCACGAACGTTGACACCTGGGAGGCAACAAACCAATCGTGTGTTACTCTCTTTCCCACAAAACCTCCTATCACTTTTCCTTACTATGGACTCACCAATGACGAAAGCTCTGCTCCTCTTCCCCTTCCCCACTGAGCAGCAGGGATAGACACTGCACCAGCGACCTCTTCTACATTATCTGCGCCTGGTTAGTCTTTCCCCCAACAATATCTAAAATGGTATAGTTGTTGCAGAGAATCATCACAGAAGATCCCTGCACTGTCTAATCGTTCCCTTCCTTAATCCTGACGTAAACCTATCTACCATCGTCGCGTTGCTGTGGAGTAAATAACTCCCTGCATCTCCTCACAATAACTGCGTCCGCCTTCTGAA
>NW_025139074.1:0-1221 GCF_004010195.1 Chiloscyllium plagiosum
CACCAGCTCACACTTTATCACCATCCCTAACCTACCCTCACACAGACCTGCCTCACTTTTCCTCACTCCTTTGTCTCACTCCCGCATTCCCTGACCCTCACCATGTACCCTCTCTCCTGTCATGTGGCTGTAGGAGATGGAGCTGACTGTACTAGAGCTGAACAGAGACTGCAGATGGACTATGTAAATCAACTGTTAGATGCCATTCTGCCCCTTCACCTGATACTATCATCCTCCAAATTCCCCATCAATCCAATGTCTTTATAATGTGATTGTTAACCCACGAGTGAGCAGTCCTATATTATCTGCTGGCTTCTATGTGACTCCCTGCCCCAGCGACCATGGCTGTAGACTGTTACTAAGGTTTCATTCACAGTAACAATCAAAAGCCACGGTCACCGTGGAAACAGGTCAGAGCTGGGATTCCCATGGCCCAGAGTCAGTCGCTGGCCTCTGTCCCAGAGGCTGTGCTCAGAACAGTCTCACCTTCCACCCCCCTCTCCCCATTCTCCATTGGGTTAGGGGCTGCCCAGTCTCATGTAACTCAGCAACAGACATGGTCAGCCACATTACTTTGGATCTGGAGTCACATGGAGGCCAGACTAGGATGAGGATGGCAGATTTCTGTCCGTGAAGGCTGAGGGAAGGAAGTGGGATTGTCTGATGGTTATCCTCACTGACAGCAGCTTGATATTCACATTCTGAACCAGCCATGGGGTCATCTCTTCAAAGGATGCTCACTTTGAAGATGTTCTCTGCCTCCCTCAGGGGTGCACTCAGTGAGTCTTGTTATCACTGCCACAACACCATGACCACCCTGCTCCCCCCACACCCACCCCCAGTCCTGAAGAAGGGTGTATATACCCGAAACGTTGACTTCTCCAGCTCCTGATGCTGCCTGCCTTGCTGTGTCCCTCTCCCTCCTGATGCTGCCTGCCTTGCTGTGTTCCCTCCACCTCCTGATGCTGCCTGCCTTGCTGTGTTCCCTCTCCCTCCTGATGCTGCCTGCCTTGCTGTGTTCTTCCAGCCTCCTGTCTGTCTACTTTGGATTCTAGTATCTTCAGGGTTTTTTGTCTCTAATGGCGTAATCAAAGCCTGTGATCCCAGGAAATCCGTATCCTCCACATTTCAGTCCACACTTTCATGTTTGGCTTTCACTTCCAGGACAAGGTCCTAAGGACACCTCCAGTATATCTCACCCAGCTCAAGGAGCCGTTACTG
>NW_025139075.1:0-1221 GCF_004010195.1 Chiloscyllium plagiosum
CCACCTTCCGCTCTCACCACTCACCTCGATTTATCCATTGTCTTCCAAGCTACCTTCCTCCCAGCCCCTCCCATTCATCTCTCAACCACTTTCCGCCCACCAGCTTCATTCCCGATAAAGGATTTATGTCTGAAACGTCGAATATTGTGCTCCTCAGATTCCGCCTGACTGGCTGTGCTTTTCTCGCACCACACTTTTTGACTCTGATCTCCAGCATCTGCGGTCCTCGCTTTCTCTTGCTGAAGGATTTGCACAGGTTAGGGGAGTGAGCAAAGAAGTGGCAGATGGAGTATAACGTTGGCAAGTGTGAGGTTATGCAGTATACCAGAAAAATAAAGGCATGGACTATTTTCTAAATAGCGAGCAAGTTCAGAAGACTCGGTGGGGGGGAGGGGGCGGTGCTAGTCCAGGGATCTTGAAAGGTAAACCTGCAAGTTGTCAGCAGTTGGGAAGGCAAATGAAATGATTCCATTTATTTCAAGAAGGCTTGAATATAAATGCAGGGATGTACTTCTGAGGCTCTATAAGATTTTGGCCAGGCTACAGTTGGATTATTGTGCACAGTTTTCGGTCCCATATCTCAGGAAGGATGTACTAGCCCTGGAGCATTTTCCTATAAGATTCACGAAAGTGGTCCCAGGAATGAAAAGCTTAACATATGAAGTACATCTGAGGGCTCTAAGTCTATATTTGATAGAGTTCACAAGAATATTAGGAGGTCTAATTGAAACTTACAGACTATTGAATGACTTGAACAGGGTGGATTTTGGGAAGATATTTCAATGGAGGGGAGATTCGGACCGAGGGGACAGAGTAAAGAGAAGACGTTTTCAAACACAGATAAAGATGAACCTCTTCAGCCAGAGAGTGGTGCATCTAGGGAATTCACTGCTACTGAAGGCTGTCGAGGCCAGGTAATTTAGTGTATTTAAGAGTAAGACAGATAGGTTCTTTATTGTAAAGGCGATGAAGGGTTACAGATAGAAAGTGGAAGAATGGTGTTGAGAAGCTTAACAGCCATCATTGAATGGCGGAGCAGGCTCAATGGGCTGAATGGCCAAATTTCTGCTCCAATGTCTTCTGGTCGTATGGTTAATATTGGCTCTCCTCATTCCCCATTGGAGATGTCTCCTGGAATTTGATTTTCTTATGATTTATAAAGAGTAACATCCCAGTACTGATGACTAGTAAATATCATGTTCCCTCCCTCCAGTCTCTGCA
>NW_025139076.1:0-1221 GCF_004010195.1 Chiloscyllium plagiosum
CTGCTATTCTCTATATTAGACACGGGAACTGCTGTTCTGTATATTATACACAGGTACTGCTGTTCTCTATATTAGACATAAGAACTGCTATTCTCTATATTATACACAGGCACTGCTGTTCTCTATATTATACACAGATACTGCTGTTCTCTATATTTTCCACAGAAACTGCTGTTCTCTATATTATACACAGGTACTGCTGTTCTCTATATTTTCCACAGGAACTGCTGTTCTCTATGTTATACACAGATACTGCTGTTCTCTATATTACTTATGGTATCTGCTGTTCTCTATATTAATTACAGGAACTGCTGTTCTCTATATTATACACAGGGACTGCTGTTCTCTTTATTATACATGGGAAAAGCTCTTCTTTATATTATGCTCAGGGACAGCTGTTCTCATATAAGACACAGGGTTCAGCTGTTCTCTATAATATACACAGGAACTGCAGATCTCCATATTATACACAGGGACTGCTGTTCTCTATATTACTTATGGTATCTGCTGTTTTCTATACTAATTACAGGAACTGCAGTTCTCTACATTATACACAGTGACTGCTGTTCTCTTTATTATACATGGGAAAAGCTCTTCTTTATATTATGCTCAGGGACTGCTGTTCTCTTTATTATACATGGGAAAAGCTCTTCTTTATATTATACACAGGGACTGCTGTTCTCTATATTAGACATGGGAACTGCTGTTCCCTATATTATACATAGGGACTGCAGTACTCTATATTAGTCATGGGAACTGATGTTGTCTATGTTATACATTGGGACTGCTGTTCTCTATTTTACACATGAGAACGGCTATTCCCTATATTATAAACAGGTACTGCTGTCCTCTATAATAGGCATGGGAACTGCTGTTCTCTATATTATGCACAGGGACAGCTGTTCTGTACATAAGACACAGGGACTGATGTCCTCTATAATAGGCATAGGAACTGCTGCTTTCTATATTATACACAGGGACTGCTGTTCTCTACAATAGACATGGGAACTTCTTTACTTTATATTAAACACAGGGACAGCTGTTCTCTAAATGATACACAGGGACTGCTGTTCTCGATGTTACTCATGGGGAGTTATGTTACCCATTTTATACACAGCGACAGCTGTTCTCTGTCTTAGACATGGGAACTGCTGTTCTATATATTATACACAGGGACTGCTGTTCTTTATGGGAAGTGATATTCTCCAAGTTATACACAGG
>NW_025139077.1:0-1221 GCF_004010195.1 Chiloscyllium plagiosum
TGCCACTGTGCGTCGGGGGTGGAGAGAGGGAATACTGAAGGCGGTAGATGGGACACCACTGAGGTACAGTGCTTTGTCCTGGAGGATGTTCACTTTCTTTAATATTGTTGAGGGTTGCACTGATGCAGGCAAGTGGAGAATGTTCCAACACAATCCTGATGTGTGCCTTATAGACAACAATCAGACATTGGGGAATCAGGAGTTTGGGAAAACAGATTGTTCTCCTTGTAGCAAAGGCAATTGAGGGGAGCTGAGAGATAAGTGTCTACAAACTTATACATTTGGATGTTAAACCGTACACTCATCAACTCATCATAAAATGATTACTGGACACATATCGAAGATTTCGGGGAGATCTATTGACAGGATGGTTTGATTCAAAGGAGACTTTTTATGCAGAAAATGGAATTGAGCTGGAACAAAATACTCACACACAGTGCAAATATCCAGGTCCTGATGAATGGAGTAATTCAATCAGAGTTTGGCGTTACAGTTACTGAGATTACCATCTGAATATCCACCTGTAGTATCCTCTAATACAAGTTTATAAAATCCGTCACTGTCAGGTCAGGTTAGAAACTCACACCATCCCTTTCTCCTGGTCCAGGATGACTGTGCAAATTACCCCTGTGGAGACCAGCAGTCAGTTCAAGGGAAAATCTATGTGGGTTTCTGAGTTTCCAACATGGGACATCATGTGACTGAACAGAGCAGATGTTTGGCACATGGGACAGAGTCCCTCCAGCTTCATTATCCTCATGTTCCAAGAGTCAATGAGATGCGGAGAGCAGGATTTGCTTCCTTTTCTTTCCTTCCATGCTGCTGCTGTGCCTCATCAATAAGACATGGGGAGTGAAAATCTCATGCAGCTTGATGGTCAAGTTGTCTCCATTCTGACCAATGGGCAGCAAGATCCTTCGAGTCACTCCAAAGAGTCTTTCTGAAAAGACAGCAACTCAGCATGCTTCCCACTGTCTGGTGCTCCCTGGAAAGGTTTAGAAGAATGAGGGGGGAATCTCTTAGAAAATGCAGAACAGTAAACTTCCAAAAGGATTATTAACAGTTTACAGAGAGGGATTCGTTGGAGAAGTGGACAACAAATTGGCAAATGGAACATAACTTGGGATAATGTGAAGTTGTTCATTTTGGAGGGGATAATAAAAGAACTATTAAAATGGTGGAAACTGTAGAGGACTATTTAAATGGTGGAAACTGTAGAAA
>NW_025139078.1:0-1221 GCF_004010195.1 Chiloscyllium plagiosum
TCCTTGGTGGTGGGGTCCGTTTGGAGGTGGAGGAAATGACGGCGGATGACGCTGTACATGGAAATTGGTGGGGTGGTAGGTGAGGACCAGTGGGGCTCTGTCCTAGTGGCGGTTGGAGGGGCGGGGCTCAAGGGCGGAGGAGCGGGAAGTGGAAGAGATACGGTGGAGGGCATCGTCGACCACGTTGGGGGGAGGGGGAAATTGCGATCCTTGAAGAAGGAGACCATCTGGGTTGTACGTTTTTGGAACTGGTCCTCCTGGGAGCAGATGCGGCGGAGTCGAAGGAATTGGGAGAATGGGATGGCGTTTTGACAGGGGGCAGGGTGGGAGGAGGTGTAGTACAGGGGGCAGGGTGGGAGGAGGTGGGAGGAGGTAACCGAACGACTCCCACAGCTACCTGGACAGATTCCTCCCTCCCCATCCTCGACCTTTCTATTTCGATCTCAGACGACCGAATCAACACGGACATCTACTACAAACCGTCGACTCCCACAGCTACCTGGACTACCCCTCCTCCCACCCTGCCCCCTGTAAAAACACCATCCCATTCTCCCAATTCCTTCGACTCCGCCGCATCTGCTCCCAGGAGGACCAGTTCCAAAAACGTACAACCCAGATGGCCTCCTTCTTCAAGGACCGCAATTTCCCCCGACCTGATCGACGATGTCCTCCACCGCATCTCTTCCAGTTCCCGCTCCTCCGCCCTTGAGCCCCGCCCCTCCAACCGCCACCAGGACAGAACCCCACTGGTCCACACCTCCAACCCCACCAATCTCCATGTACAGCGCATCATCCGCCGTCATTTCCGCCACCTCCAAACGGACCCCACCACCAAGTATATATTTCCCTCCCCTCCCCTATCAGCATTCCGTAAAGACCACTCCCTCCGTGACTCCCTCGTCAGATCCACACCCCCCACCAACCCAACCTCCACGCCTGGCACCTTCCCCTGCAACCGCAGGAGGTGCAAGACTTGCGCCCCCAGCTCCACCCTCACCTCCCTCCAAGGCACAAAAGGAAACTTCCATATCCGCCACAGATTCACCTGCACCACCACACACATCATCTATTGCATCTGCTGCACCCGATGTGGCCTCCTCTATATTGGGGAGACAGGCCGCCTACTTGCGGAGAGTGTCAGAGAACACCTCTGGAACACCCGGACCAACCAACCCAACCACCCTGTCTCTAAACACTTCAACTCCCCCTCCCACTCCACCA
>NW_025139079.1:0-1221 GCF_004010195.1 Chiloscyllium plagiosum
AGTCAGAGAGTGTCACAGTGAGTCTCAGAGAGTGTCACAGTGAGTCTCAGAGAGTCAGGGAGAGTCAGAAAGTGTCACAGTCTGTCTCAAAGAGCGTCACAGTGTGTCACCATTTGCAGAGAGTGTCACAGAGTGTTTCAGATGTGCTAGAAAGTGTCACAGAGAGTGTCAGAGAGTGTCTTAGTGTGTCTCAGTCTGTCAGGGAGTGTCATAGTGTGTCTCTGCCTGTGTCAGAGAGTGTTATAGTGTGTCTCTGCCTGAGTCAGAGAGTGTCACAGTGTATTTCAGTGAGTGTCAGAGAGCGTCACAATGTGTCTCAGGGAGTGTCACAGTCTGTCACAATCTCTCAGAGAGTATTTCAGTGTGTCACAGTCTATCACAGAGTGTCACAGTGTGTCTCTGCCTGTGTCAGATAGTGTCACAGTGTGTTTCTGCCTGTGTCAGAGAGTCTCAAAGTGTGTTTGAGAGAGTGTCAGAGAGTGTCTCATTCTGTCACAGTCTGTAGGAGAGTGTCACAGTGTGTTTCAGAGAATATCAGAGAGTGTCACAGTGTGTCTCAGAGTGCCAGAGAGTGTCAGATAGTGTTTCAGTGTGTCACAGTCAGTCAGAGAGTGTCACAGTGTGCCTCAAAGAGAGTCTGTGAGTGTCACAGTGTGTCTCAGAGAGAGTCAGACAGTGACATAGTCTATATCAGAGAGTATCACAGTGTGTCTCAGGTAGTCAGAGAGAGACTGAAAGTGCCACAGTGTATCTCAGAGAGTGTCGCAGTGTCACAGAAAATGTCATCGTGTTTCAGAGAGTGTCACAGTAGGTCAGAAAGTGTCATTGTGTGTCTCAGAAATTGTCACAGTCTGTCAGAGAGTGTCGCGGTGTTTCTCACAGTGTCAGAGAGCGTCAAAGTGTATCTCAGTGTGTCAGAGAGAGTCACTTTGTGTCACAGCGAGAGTCAGAGAGTGACACAGTATGTCTCAGAGCGTGTGAGAGAGAGTCAAAAAATGTCACAGTGTGTCTCAGAGAATGACCAAGTGTCTCAGTGAGTCAGTGAGAGACAGCAAGTGTCACAGTGTGTCTCAGAGAGTGTTAAATAATCTCGGAAAATGTCACGCTGTGCCTCAGAGAGTGTCATAGAGAGTCAGACCGTACCACAGTGTGTCTCAGAGAGTGTCACAGTGTATCTCAGAGAGTGTTAGAGAGAGTCAGAGAGTATCATCGTATGTTATA
>NW_025139080.1:0-1221 GCF_004010195.1 Chiloscyllium plagiosum
CTCACACTGATTGAAAGCTGCGTTAGTTAAATATTTGACAGAGAATTGAGTCATGGATAATGCGATACAGACAGGAAAGTGGGGCTGAGGCCACAACCTGATCAGCCACAATCTTAGTGCCTGGTGGAAAAGGCTCAAAGTATCTAATGACCCACTCCTGCTCCTCAGTCCCATGTTCCTGTGTTCCATTCAGCTCCTCATACCTGCTAGGCAGGATCAGTTGGAGGCTACTTACTCCTATAACCTGGTGCACAGAAACAGAGGAGACAATTCGGCCCTTCAAGACTGTCCCACACGGTTTGAGGTGATTTGCGAAATGTAATTGGAAAACCCAGGCTGGGTATGAAAGAGGCCCCTCATCTCTCTTAGAAAGCTTCCCCTCTCTGCAACTTGTGCTTCATTTGTTTGTTATATTGTAGACCCGAATTCACTGAATACAGCTCACATACCTTGCCCAAAGATGGCTCACAAAATCCTCTGGTCTCACTGACTGCAATATTCAATAACAGAACATTCATGAAAATAACACCCACGAACTTTCCAATAACAGAATGGGAGAACATCAGAAACAGGGGCAGGTCGTTCACTCCCCAAGCCTGCCTTGCCCTTCGCTAAGATCGTGGCTGATCTGCGCTCGGTTTGAAATCCTCTTTAATGCCCAATTCCTCATAGCCCTCACCTCTCTGACAGGTCAGTATCCATCTACCTCCTCTTCAAATAATTTCAGTCATCTAGCTCCCCCATCACTCTTGAGAAGAGAAATCCTGACGTTCAATCTCACCTGTTTATAGAAAACACTTGCTGCTCCTATATCATGGCTGATTGATATGAACAAAAGAAGTTGACAAGGGATTCTGGTCATAATGACTGGCCCCGATATCAAGGCAGTGGTTGCCTTTTATTGACATCAAGCAGCTTAACAAAACTGGACTTAATGGGAATCAGAGTAAACTCTCCAGTGTTTGGAATCAAACATGGCACAAAGGAAGATGCTCATCATCTCAGTCCTGGGTCAGCTCTGTGGGAGATCCTCAGGGTAGCTTCCTCTTCACCAACATCTTCAGCTGCTTCATCAATGTCTCCCCGCCGCCACCCTCCCCACCATAAGATCAGAAGTAGGGAGAGTCACTGAAGGTTCCACAATGTTCAGAATAATTTGTCCCTCGTCAGCTCCTGAACTGGTCTGTATCCGTGTGCAGCAAGACCCGGACACCATTCAGG
>NW_025139081.1:0-1221 GCF_004010195.1 Chiloscyllium plagiosum
TTAATAACTGAACTTGGCGGATTCTGTCTGGTTCAGGTAACCACACATATTATACTGGCTTTCAGGTGACTGTAACAATGTACAACATAACTGGAGGTTTTGGCCTTACACCCCTCCAAAGCTTCATGATCTCATACGCATCACTCCCTCACACATTCAACAATTGATGAGAATCCACAGGCTGGGTGAAACTGGAAACATAGAACAGTGCAGCACTGTACAGGCCCTTCGGCCTTTGACGTTGTGTCGACCTTTTATCCTACTCTAAGATCAGACTAACCTATATACTTTTCATTGTACTATCATTCATGTGTCTATCCAATTAAATATGCCGAATATAGCTGACTTTACTGCAACTGCTGGCTGTTCATTGCACACACCAACACTCGCTATGCAAAGAACCTACCTCTGACATCTCCCCTAAACCTTCCTCCAATTACCTTAAAATCCTACCCCCTCGAGAGCCATTTCCTCCCTGGGAGAAGGTCTCTGTCTATCCACTCTATATATGCCTCTCACCATCTTGAACATCCGTGTCAAGTAACTTTCCATTCTTCTTCGTTCCAATGAGGAAAACACCTTAGCTCCCTCAAATCTTCTTTGCAAGACATGCCTTCCAGTCAAGGCAACATCTTGATAAATCTCCTCAGCACCCTCACCAAAGCTTCCATATCTTTCCTATAACGAGCCAACCAGAACTGATCACAATATTCTAAGTGTGGTCTCACGACGGCTCCATAGAGTTGCAGCATAACCTCGCAGTTTTTAAATTCAATCCCTCGGCTAATGAACACATCAAACACCTCCTTAACAACCTTATAAACCTGGGTTGCAACTTTGTGGGAGCTATGCCATGGACCAAATAATCCCCCTGTTCCTCCACAATGTTATCGTCCTGCCTTTAACCCTGTGTTCTGTATACAAATTCGACCTTCCAAAATGAATCATCTCCCACTTTTCCATATTGAACACCATCTGCCACTTAGCAGCCGAGTCCTGCATCCTGTCAATGTCCTGTCGCAAACTACAAGAGCCCTCCGCACTATCCACAATTCCACCAACCTGTGTTACGTCATCAAACTTACGAACCTACCATTCCACTTCGTCATCCAAGTCATTTATCAAAATCACAAGCAGCAAAGGTCCCAGATCTGATCCTTACGGAACACGATTGCTCACCTAGTTCCAACTGAATACTTCCCATTCACCACCACCCTCTGT
>NW_025139082.1:0-1221 GCF_004010195.1 Chiloscyllium plagiosum
TCTGAGGACCTCGTCTGTAATTCCTCTATTTTGAGAAACGTTGTCTCAACATCGACCTGTCAAGCTCCGTAACGGCCTTGTGCATTCCACCTGAGAAAATTTCTCATTCTTCTGAACACCAGTGAGTAGATTCCAAAATTTTTAAACGTTTCTATAAGACATCTGCGAACCAATACTTCATAGCACACCAATTGTGATCTCTCCAGCACTTTGTGTAGTTGCCATTAAGCCCATCGAGTCTGCTCTGCCATCACTCAGCGCTGATAACTTTCTCAACTCCATTCCCTTTTCTTTAATTCTATACCCTCCGGTCCAAGTCTCTCCAAACAATGGAGACATCTTCCAACGTCGACTCTGTTCATGCTATTCAGCATTCGGTAAGTTTCAACTGGATCACTCCTAATCCTTCTCAACTCCACCGAGTTCGACGCAGAGTCCTCAAACGTTCCACACAAGTTAAGTTGTTCAATTCTGGGATCAGTATTGTGCATCTCGTCTGAACAGTTCAAGGCGAATATAACTTTCCTGAGATGTGGTGCCCAAAACTGGACTTGATACTCCAAATGTGGCCTGCTCTGCCCGACAGAGCCTCAGAAGTATATCCTTGTTTTGTGTTCAAGTCCTTTTGAAATAAATGCCATTATTGCATTTACCTTCCTAACTCCTGACTCAACGTGCAAGTTTAACTTTAGATCGTCTGGAACAGATCTCCAAAGTCTTTGCACTTCAGACTTCTGAAATTCCTCCTCAATTACGTAAAGTCTATGCCTCGATTCTTCCAACAAGATACATGGCCTCACTCTTTCCCTTAATATACGTCATGTGTCACTTCATTGCCCACTCTCCTATCCTGTCCAAACACTTCTGCCACCTCCACAATCCTCAATACCACCTGTACCTCTACCAATATTCATGTTATATGCAATCTTTGCTCAAGAAACCTCAATTCCTTCATCTAGATCGTTAATGAAATCTTGTGGCCCCAACACTGAGCCTTGAGGAACAATGCTTTTCACCAGCTTCCAGTCCAAGAAGGACCCTTTAGTCCTCACACATTGTTTTCTGCCAGACAGCCAAACGTCCACCCATGCTGTAACCTTTCCTGTAACATCACAGACCTTTATCATACTCAAATCCATTGGTTCTCTTTCGTCTAGTTTGCTCAGCACTTCCTCCATAAATTCCAAAAGAATTTTCAGGCATGACATGTATTGGTCAAAC
>NW_025139083.1:0-1221 GCF_004010195.1 Chiloscyllium plagiosum
TCCAATAAACTGCCCAAGTATGTCCTGTACACAGAAAGCAGGGCCCTTGTATTCCAGCCAGTCTCTGACCCATCGGTGTAGGGTCTACCATGATAATGTGAAAGAAAGTGTCAGTAATAATGGGATCAATCAGCAATAACCTGCTCAGTATCATTCAGTTAGTGACTCGCCAGTCTCTCTCAGCTCCTGAGCCCATTGCAAGCTCAGTTCAAAAGAGTTGAACTTCAAAGGGGCAGTGAGCGTAATTACTCTTCACATGAAGGCACCATGTAACAGGGTGTGATAATAGGAGCCCAAGTATAATTATACTTACTCGGAATCTGGAGGAATTACTCTCCTGGTTGGAATTATCCCCAGTAAAAATAATGCCTCCTGTCAGTGTGAGTAATTATCCCCAGCAACAATGCTACAAGAAACAAAAAAAAAGGAACAAACGTAAGCAAGGAGTTAGGAGAGGTAAAAGGCACCATGAGATGTCTTTGGCAAACAGGATGAAGGAAAATCCCAAATTGGTTTATCAGGATTAAGAGGGTAGCCAGAGACAGTAGGCACACTCAAGGACAAATGATGGGAATTTCAACGTGGAGCTGGAGGAAGCGTGTGAAGCCCTTAACAAACACTTTTCATTCGTATTCAAAATGAGATGGACGTGGTGCATGGTGAGTTGAGAGAAGGACATGTTGATATTCCAGAGCATTTTAATATTCAGTCACATGAGAGATTCCAGAGAACTGCATAATATCAAATATTATTTCCTTGTTGAAGAATGGCAGCAGGGTAATCCTGACAATTTCAGGTCGTAAGCCTTATGTCAGTGGCAGGGAAACTATCAGAGGTTCTTAGAAATAGAGCTGCCTCACATTTTGAAAAATACAAACTTACGAACGAAAGGCAACATGGCTTTTTGCGGTGAAGATCATGTCTCAGAAACCTGATTGGATATTTTGAGAAAGTGACAAAGGTGATGGAACAGGGTATGGGGCTTGACGTTGGCCATATGGACCTTAGTAAGGCCTTTGATATGGTTCCTTATGGCAGGCTCATACAGTAGTTGGAGTCAAAAAGTATCAGAGGTTACTTGGTAAAATGGATAGAGAACTGTTTGGTCATATAAGATAGAGTAGTGGTGGAAGGGTGTTTTTGTAACTGGACATCTGTGAATAGATTGGGGGAGTTGTGGATCTTTATGATGAATACCAGAGGATGCAGCAACTGGAGACT
>NW_025139084.1:0-1221 GCF_004010195.1 Chiloscyllium plagiosum
ATTGTAGAGAATAGCAGTCCCTGTGTGTATTGTTGAGAATAGCAGTCCCTGTGTGTATTGCAGAGAATAGCAGTCCATGTGTGTATTATAGAGAATAGCAGTCCCTGTGTGTATTATAGAGAATAGCAGTCCCTGTGTGTATTTTTGAGAATAGCAGTCCCTGTGTGAATTTTTGAGAATAGCAGTCCCTGTGTGTATTTTTGAGAATAGCAGTCCCTGTAGCAGTCCCTGTGTGTATTTTTGAGAATAGCAGTCCCTGTGTTTATTATCGAGAATAGCAGTCCCTCTGTGTATTTTGAGAATTGCACTCCCTGTGTATATAAAAGAGAATAGCAGTCCATGTGTGTATTGTAGACAAAAGCAGTCTCTGTGTGTATTATAATGAATTGCGGTCCCTGTGTATATGATAGAGAATTGCGGTACCCTATGTATATTATGGAGAAAGAGAATAGCAGTCCCTGCATGTATTATTGAGAATAGCAGTCCTTGCGTATATTGTAGAGAATACGAGTCCCTGCGTGTATTGTAGAGAATAGCAGTCCCTCTGTGTATTATTGAGAACAGCAGTCCCTGTGTACATTATAGAGAGAAGCAGTCCCTGTGTATATTGTAGAGAAGAGCAGTCCCTGATTGTATTATAGAGAGTAGCAGTCCCTGTGGGTATTATACAGAATAGCATCCGCTGTGTAGTGTACAGAATAGCAGCCCTGTATACATTATAGAGAATAGCAGTGCCTGTGTGTATTGTAGAGAATAGCAGTCCCTGTGTGTATTGTAGAGAATAGCAGTTCCTGTGTGGACTGTAGAGAATACCAGTCCGTGGGTGTATTATACAGAATAGCAGCCCCGTGTATTATGCAGAATAGCAGTCTCTGCGTGTATTGTAGAGAACAGCAGTCCCTGTGTGTATTGTAGAGAATAGCAGTCCCTCTGTGTATTATAGAGAATAGCAGTCCCTGTGTGTATTGTAGAGAATAGCAGTCCCTGTGGGTATTATAGAGAATAGCAGTCCCTATGTGTATTATGGAGAATAGCAGTCCCTGTGTATATTATAGAGAATAGCAGTCCCCGTGTGTATTATAGAGAATAGCAGTACCTGTGTGTATTACAGAGAATAGCAGTCCCTGTGTGCACTGTTGAGAATAGCAGTCGCTGTGTGTATGATAGAGAATAGCAGTCCCTGTGTGTATTATACAGAATAGCAGCCCCTGTGTGCATTGT
>NW_025139085.1:0-1221 GCF_004010195.1 Chiloscyllium plagiosum
AATCAAAAGGCACGGATATGGAAGCTGAAATATAATTACAATTTTTTTTGTCAGGTAGGTGGGACACAGCAGGGGACAAACGTTAATAACGCAAGTATATTCAGCTCTACTATGCTACTGAGTTACAACAGAAAGATGAATAATTAAAGCAGTTGGATCAGAAGACATGTACTTGGAAGGAGAGTGAATGCATCCCCGTGTGATATTGCTTAGCAAATGATATGTTAAGGAGGAAGTGGAGAGCAATACATACTCAAGCAAGTGAGAAATGGGCAGAATTTATTTTTCCAGTCGTTTACAGAAAAGTGGTGCTACGAGTGCCGCATGTGCCACAAATTGGAGGGTACGTAGGCGTGATGAAAACGGAGGCTAAAATACAAAGACATTTTTACGGCCTGGATTGCAGGGGAATGCATTTGAATTTTGCCAGACGTGTCATACATTTCAACTAATAGGAAAACCATGGGAAGTAATAAAGCCTGCACTTTTAATATCTATCCCAGCGTTCGACGAATCTTTCTTAAGTATCTTCATTCATTGTGACGTTTTCCTACATCCAATAAAAGATGTGAATAAGTATTAATTAACAGAAAAAGGATGTATTGAGGAGATTTCCAAATGTTGGTCAATCATGCAATATGACAGCTAAAAGGATAGTGGGCGAATTACGGTTTTTTAAAAAACTAGATTAAGACTACCATCAGAGATACAATTAGCTCAAGGGTCAAACTTCACGTCCAAACTTTTCATAGAGTGTTTAGCTAGCTTGGAAATAAAACGATTCAAATCTACTGTGTACAATCCAGAATCACAGGGTGCATTGGAAAGGTGACGTCAATTATTAAAGACTATATTGAGGTTTTATGGTTTGGAGTAGCCAGATTATTTCCATAAGGGAGTTGCGTCAGTGCTGTTTGCGATCTGAGATGTACCAACAGAATCCACCAAACTGAGTCCATCTGAAACCAATTTTGGGCATAAAGTAAGAGGACCATTAAAATTTATTAAGGAAAAATTAATAAGTCCGATTACAGAGACCACGCATTTGGATGATGTGTCAAATTTTAGAGTTGAACTAAATAATGTTGGGAAGTTGTCGAGACAGTATTTAAAAGTGTCGCAGCAAATGGTGAAGCAGGAAGTGTATGAGAAATCAAAGAATCACAATTTTGCCGCTGGGACTAATGTAATTATTTAAAATTCATTAATCTGTGAAACTTT
>NW_025139086.1:0-1221 GCF_004010195.1 Chiloscyllium plagiosum
TCAGGCAGCATCCGAGGAGCATTAAAATCGACGTCTCGGGCAAAAGCCCTTCATCAGGAATAAAGGCAGAGAGCCTGAAGGGTGGAAGCTGAACGCCGCTGTTCAGGGGAGCTTGAAAAAAAAAGCACATTTTCACACCGAGTTCACATTCCCAGGTTTCGCGATTGTCTGGGATATGGAAGAACAGTGAAGAGAAGCGAAAAGACCTCAAAACCCTTTCAATTGTCTCAGCCTGGTCTAATGTCAGGACTCTATATGGCCATCCTATCACCTTGCTTCTCATCCACTTGTTATCCAAAATAATCTGAACGAACGCTTGTCTGTCAGTTAGTGAAAGGCAGAATCGACAACGGTTGGAAACGCAAGACAATGGAACTTGGACATCAATCAGCTCATTGTCTTCACAAGCACTGAAGTTTTAGAAAGGGCAGGGCGAATGCAGTAAGTCGTTGTGTCGCCTCACAGTACAATGTAACGGAGAGGGAGACGAAGCAGCGCCAGATGACCACACAAGCAGTATTGCTGTTTTCACTGAGTTACTAAATATAGAGCCAACTGCCACAGGCCAAGGTCATCCCCACTGTAAATTATTTTTGGTTTTGATCATTGTAAGCCAGCAAGGTATTGGATTTTTTTCCTCTTTCATGCTTTTTCAAAGAGAACCAACCAATCTTCCAACTGTTCATAGGTCCCAATGCCTCTGGCAAGAATAGGATCTAGCATGGAACTTGCGGAAGAATATGGAGCTTAAAGGTGACCTGTCAATCTCACCCAATAATTGTGAAGATCAGAAACTGGAGGTGATGAACTGCAAATGGAAAGTTCGAATACAATGTGTAACCCTCCCCACACACTCAGAACAAACAACAAAAACCCCGTAAACAAGTTTTACTTTCTCATTATTGGTTTCTGTTTCTTGTCACATTCTTTTGTGAAAACAAATGGTGTGCTTGAGCCAGCACTGCATGTTGTGAATGATTTCTCTTGGAATGCACAAATAGTTGTTGTGCTCTCTTTAATCCTCAGCATTTTCTGAGCAAGATTCTCTCGTGAATGCCTGCTTTTCTCAGTGACATGGAAAAAAGATCATGCGAAAATCTTTTGAGAAATATGTCTAAGTGAAGACAAATTAGTCCACAGGATTATGGGTCAGTTGTTACCTTCAAGTTACAGAGAAACTTGATGGGGGTAATGGCCTACTACTTTTCCTCGCATGAGTCC